>NC_134355.1:693290957-693471302 GCF_048569485.1 Anomaloglossus baeobatrachus | reverse complement strand
CACTGCACTCGCGGTACACCGGTGTACTGCTAGTGCAGTGCGAGAATGGCAATAGCTGACTACGCAGGAGAGAGGGAGAGAAATCCCTCCCTCCCCTCCTGAGTGCCGGCCCGCCCCCCGCAGCTGAGGTCTGCTCGCATGAACGGACCTCAGTTGCAAGGACACAAGCATGAGACTCGGCTCTGCTGTACTGCCAGCACGAGCCGAGTCTCATGCAAGGGGATCGCAGTAATCCCCGTGTGGCCCCAGCCTTAGCCATAAACTGCTACTACAGGAGCTGCGCCAGTATCGATAGATTGAATACAGGACCACGGACACATGGTCAGATTTAATCCAGGAATTGGTTCGTTGGGATGCCCGGAACGTCATTGAGGATGGCGAAGACCTTGACGAGGACCACAGAGGAAGTATACATTAGCCATTCACAGCCGCAGCGGAAGAAGGTTCAGCCTCACCCTGGTATACTTTGCCGGCCGTTGCTTTATCCTCCATAGATGCGGAGCATGTAGCTCAAGCTCTAATGGACATCTTCAGCCCAGTAGGGTTTCCGCAGGAGGCGTTGACTGATCAGGGGACTTAAATCCAAAGCGAGCTGATTGAGACCCTCTGGGAGAAACATGGAGTCTGCACCATGCGCACCATCCTTACCACCCTGAAACAAATGGGTTGTGTAAAGGGAGTTTTACAACCGCAACGACATCGCTAACGAGAGATGTCGTTGGGGGTCACTGAATTCGTGACGCACATCCAGCCTCGTTAGCAACGTCGTTGCATGTGAAACGCACGAACGACTGCTAACGATCAAAATTACTCACCATATTGTTGATCGTTGACACGTCGTTCTAATCTGAAATATCGTTGCTGTTGCAGGATGCAGGTTGTTCGTCGTTCCTGCGGCAGCACACCTCGCTATGTGCGACAGCGCAGGAACGAGGAACAACATCGTAACTGCTGGCCGCCGGCAATGAGGAAGGAAGGAGGTGGGCGGGGATGTTCTGGCCCGCTCAACTCTGCCCCTCCGCTTCTATTGGGCGGCCGCTTAGTGACGCGGAACAAACCTCTCCCTTAGAAAGGAGGCGGTTCGCGGCCACAGCGACGTCGCTAGGCAGGTAAGTATAAGTGACAGGGACTAACGATGTGCGCCACGAGCAGCGATTTGCCCGTGATACACAACCGACAGGGGCGGGTGCTTTCACCAGCGACATCGCTAGTGATGTCGCTGTGTGTAAAGTGGCCTTTAGCACTTCAACAGAATGCTTAAACATCTCTTAGCCGGTATGTAGTGTCCTGGGGGGGAGATTGGGAGAAAAACCTGCAGCAGGTCCTCTTTGCCTACAAGGAAGTGCTGCAGGACTCCACTGGGTTCTCCCCCTTCGAGTTGCTATTTGGCCGAAAAGTATGAGGTCCTTTTTAGAGCTGGTACGAAAGAGTTGGGAGGGCACCTTCCCTACAGAAGAGGTTCCCATACTTGATTATAATTCGTAGCGTCTAGCCCATGGGGAATTTAGAGGTAGCTCAGGAAAGGCAACAACAATGTTACAACCGCACTGCCCACCTCCGAGAACTTGCCTGTGGACACAAGGTCCTGGTATTAGTACAGTTATGCAAAAACAAGCTGCAAGCCTTTGTGGGCAGGTACATTAACTATTACAGGAGATTTGGGAATATTGATTACACCGTGGTCCTGGATTGAGCAGGTGTCTGTGAACAAACCTACCATGTCAACAGGCTAAAAGCTTATGAAAAAGAGTGGTTGGTTTGTTCCGATATTAGAGGAACCAAAGATGGACCAGATCCCAGACATTAGTGGACTCCAAAAGGGAAATGGGGGTACAAAATGTAACACTGGGGGAGCAGCTCTGTCAATCACAGAAGCGACAGTTAGCAGACCTGCTCGAAACATATGAATCCCTGTTCACGAGTCAGCCTGGTCAAACACCCTGGTCCGACATCATGTCAGTACAGGGTTAGCCACCCCAGTGTTGGCAATGATGAAGGCTGAGGTGAATGACATGAGGTAATGAGTCATAGTTCTCTCCCATAGCCCATGGGCTGCCAGTGTGGTGTTAGTACCGAAGAAGGACAAGAGTACTTGCTTCTGTGTAGACTATAGACTACTCAATGAGGTCACTGTTACAGATGTCTACCCTATGCCTCGAGTGGATGAACTACTAAAGATGTTGGGGAATCTACATCGATCTGAGCAAGGGATACTGGCAAATCCCACTCACGGAGGATCAAGAAAGATCTGCATTTATAACCGCTTTGGGCCTGTATGAGTTCACCAGCGTGCCATTTGGAATGAAGAATACCCCCTGGCTACCTTCCAAAAGTTTGGTGGACCAGCTACTAGAGGGACACCAGGATTATGCCCAGGCCTACTTGGATGACATTGCTATATACAGCGACACCTGGGAAACGCATCTTCAACATGTGTCTCAAGTTCTTCAGAAGATAACCAAAGCCCAACTCACCATCTAAACTGACAAGTGCCAAATGAGGATGGCTGTGGTGCCTCGGACATCAGGTGGAAGTGGGTGCATTCGTCCAGAACCTGCAAAAGTAGAAGCTTACCCAGTGGCCACGCCCGGTTAATCAAAACAAGTCCGTGCATTCTTAGGAACCACAAACTATTATCGGAAGTTACTTGCCAACTACAGTAATGTAGCAAAACCCCTCACCAACCTCACAACCAAAAAGTATGCCTGTAACCTCATCTGGACAACAGTCGGTGAATCTGCATTCCTCTAGTGAAAAGTCAACTAGCCCACAGCCCAGTTCTGGCCAAACCTGACTTCTGCCGCTGATTCATTGTCCAAACTGATGCATCGGACACGGGACTAGGAGCTGTACTTTCCAAGTGGGGGTCGACTGTCAGGAACATCCAATAGCCTATCTCTCCCGAAAACTGTTAGACCAAGAGAGCCTACGCCACAATAGAAAAAAGATGTCTGGCCATAGTCTGGGCCACAAAAAAAAAAATTGCAGCTCTACCTCTATGGCAAGGAGTTCAGTCTTAACTGACCACAAGCCATTAAGTTGGCTTAATCGAACTGCGAGGGAAAACGGACGTTTACTCAGATGGAGCTTGTCCTTACAATACTAGAATTTTTCCATCTTGCACAAACTAGGCACGAATCATGGAAATGCCGATGGGCTGTCCCGGCAGGTGAAGGATGATCGGAAGCCTATCAGGCCTGGCAGCCCCCATCATTGATGAACCTCTGCAAGATTCAGCAGTTTCCCATCTGGGTAATTAAGAACAAGGAGGAAAGTGAAGACACTGCTCTGTAATATGTCTGTCAGTAGTTTAATAATCTTAATTTGGCCAGACATGGATCCCTCTGGTGTGTTAACTAGTGTTTGTTGAGTCATTTCCCCCCCCCCCCCCCAGGACTATCAAGGCCTCCACTTGTCTGAGAAAGTGGATTGCTAAATGACTAACTTCCCAGCCTCTCTGTCTACCTAACTCAGAGGAGAATTACCTATCCGGATTGAATTGCCACCCAATAAGAGCACAGCCTTATTCCACCAATCCGGTGAGACTACATTCCCTGGAATTAAGTGCCCAGGAGACGTAAAAACAGCTTGTTGGAGTCACTAGGCTGTTCCTTTGCTACATGGCTGCATTCTAGGGGTTTTGAACTATGTGGAAGTCCATTACCCAGCCTAGGCACGTTGGCGCCGTCTAGGGAAACTGGATTATATTGTATAGGAGCACCGCCTAGGATTCGGCTGGAAGAAACCCAGGTTGGGGACGATTCGCTTACATGCCTACAGACTTTGCGGTGCTCGTGAAGCCTCCTACGCTTGTCACTATCCTATTCTTGGTGGGTTCCTGCCAAAAATAGTGTGCTGCTGGCTTAGGTTATGTGGCCCTGGAAGCTCCGACGGCACAAATAGTCTACTCCCTGGTGAGCCAGTGGAAGGTGAGATTCTGGTGCCTGTTACATCGTGTGGTTTGCATGGTTTTGTGTTATATGCCTTTGTCTGTTGGGGATCCAATAAAGTCTAACTATTGTGGTTCCCGCATCCTGTGTTGTCTGAGTAATGTTCTGCCAATGGGTACGGGGTAAGGGCAATCAGTTGGGATGAGCCCTGGTCTATGCGGCCTTTCTAAAGGCCGCCGGATCATCAGACGAGAGCAACCCCCCTCCCCCGTGTCTCCAAAGCATGGTAGTGCCCGCTCATCACTAGTTACGTGTACAGAGCACCCGAGCATGGTAGTGCCCGCTCATCACTAGTTACGTGTACAGAGCACCCGAGCATGGTAGTGCCCGCTCATCACTAGTTACCAGTACTGAGCACCCGAGCATGGTAGTGCCCACTCATCACTAGTTACCAGTACAGAGCACCCGAGCATGGTAGTGCCCGCTCATCACTAGTTATGAGAAACTCCAGTTTCTCATGAATATAAGCAAATACCTCTCTAGTTCCGTCCGTTTTGGCAGAGATGGGAGAAACTGTTGTGGAAACTGCAAAAGGTCCAATTTGCGCAAGAATTTTGCCACTTTTCAAAACAATCAGACAAAGTCTGTAGCCAAATAAAGGTCTTTTGTCTGCAGTGATTATAGATGGGGGTTGTCTCCGTCCTTCTCTCTGGTTTTCTTGTGCGCCGTGGTCTCGTCACTCCTGTGTTTGTCTTTTCGCAGGATCGCTCCCACTGTCTGCAGCGTATGAAGGATCTGACTCATAAGCCTCTGGTCATCATCATCATCATTATCGTTGCCGCTGTCTGTCTCCTCGTGGGCGGGCTCATTGGATCCTTTATTTTCCCCAGTGGTGAGCTACTATAAAATCTCCTATGCCTGCACATATTGGAATGAACGAGCGCTCTAGAGCAGAGAATCTAATGGGGCGTGTGGACCGGGAAAGTCACGTAAAGGGGCTTCTTTGCAACTTCATATTGATGGCCTGTGCTTTGGATGGGTCATTGGTAAGAGATCTCTAAGTCCTTAGAAGCACATGGGACCTGTCCACCATTGTCCCTTGAAGTACGCTGTGTTCATATATGCCCATAAAAAAATATAAATGAATCTGTCCTACAGTACCAGATACGACTGAAGAAACCTGTTTATAGGGAGGGAGGGGGCACTGGAGTTTCTACTACTGCATGGTAATGGGGGGAGGTCAGGGGGACTCTACCACCACTACTACTGCATGGTAATGGGAGGCGGGGGGTAGACACTACTGCATGGTAATGGGAGGCAGGGGGTAGACACTACTGCATGGTAATGGGAGGCGGGGGGGTAGACACTACTGCATGGTTAATGGGAGGTGGGTGGGATAGACACTACTGCATGGTAATGGGAGGCGGGGGGGTAGACACTACTGCATGGTAATGGGAGGCGGGGGGGTAGACACTACTGCATGGTAATGGGAGGCAGGGGGTAGACACTACTGCATGGTAATGGGAGGCGGGGGGGTAGACACTACTGCATGGTAATGGGAGGCGGGGGGGTAGACACTACTGCATGGTAATGGGAGGCGGGGGGGTAGACACTACTGCATGGTAATGGGAGGCAGGGGGTAGACACTACTGCATGGTAATGGGAGGCAGGGGGTAGACACTACTGCATGGTAATGGGAGGTGGGGGGGTAGACACTACTGCATGGTAATGGGAGGCGGGGGGGTAGACACTACTGCATGGTAATGGGAGGTGGGGGGGTAGACACTACTGCATGGTAATGGGAGGCAGGGGGTAGACACTACTGCATGGTAATGGGAGGTGGGGGGGTAGACACTACTGCATGGTAATGGGAGGCAGGGGGTAGACACTACTGCATGGTAATGGGAGGCGGGGGGGTAGACACTACTGCATGGTAATGGGAGGCGGGGGGGTAGACACTACTGCATGGTAATGGGAGGCGGGGGGGTAGACACTACTGCATGGTAATGGGAGGCAGGGGGTAGACACTACTGCATGGTAATGGGAGGTGGGGGGGTAGACACTACTGCATGGTAATGGGAGGCGGGGGGGTAGACACTACTGCATGGTAATGGGAGGCGGGGGGGTAGACACTACTGCATGGTAATGGGAGGTGGGGGGGTAGACACTACTGCATGGTTAATAGCAGGCGGGGGGTAGACACTACTGCATGGTAATGGGAAGTGGGGGGGTAGACACTACTGCATGGTTAATAGGAGGCGGGGGGGTAGACACTACTGCATGGTAATGGGAGGCGGGGGGGTAGACACTACTGCATGGTAATGGGAGGCGGGGGGGTAGACACTACTGTATGGTAATGGGAGGCGGGGGGGTAGACACTACTGCATGGTAATGGGAGGCGGGGGGGTAGACACTACTGCATGGTAATGGGAGGCGGGGGGGTAGACACTACTGCATGGTAATGTGAGGCGGGGGGGTAGACACTACTGCATGGTTAATAGGAGGCGGGGGGGTAGACACTACTGCATGGTAATGGGAGGCGGGGGGGTAGACACTACTGCATGGTTAATAGGAGGCGGGGGGGTAGACACTACTGCATGGTAATGGGAGGCGGGGGGGTAGACACTACTGCATGGTAATGGGAGGCGGGGGGGTAGACACTACTGCATGGTAATGGGAGGCGGGGGGGTAGACACTACTGCATGGTAATGGGAGGTGGGGGGGTAGACACTACTGCATGGTAATGGGAGGTGGGGGTAGACACTACTGCATGGTTAATAGCAGGCGGGGGGTAGACACTACTGCATGGTAATGCGGAGGCTGGGGGGGTAGACACTACTGCATGGTAATGGGAGGCGGGGGGGTAAACACTACTGCATGGTAATGGGAGGCGGGGGGGTAGACACTACTGCATGGTAATGGGAGGCGGGGGGGTAGACACTACTGCATGGTAATGGGAGGCGGGGGGGTAGACACTACTGCATGGTAATGGGAGGTGGGGGGGTAGACACTACTGCATGGTAATGGGAGGCAGGGGGTAGACACTACTGCATGGTAATGGGAGGCGGGGGGGTAGACACTACTGCATGGTAATGGGAGGTGGGGGGTAGACACTACTGCATGGTTAATAGCAGGCGGGGGGTAGACACTACTGCATGGTAATGCGGAGGCTGGGGGGGTAGACACTACTGCATGGTAATGCGGAGGCAGGGGGGTAGACACTACTGCATGGTATTGGTTGGCGGGGGGGGGTAGACACTACTGCATGGTATTGGTTGGCGGGGGGGGTAGACACTACTGCATGGTAATGGGAGGCGGGGGGGTAGACACTACTGCATGGTAATGGGAGGCGGGGGGGTAGACACTACTGCATGGTAATGTGAGGCGGGGGGGTAGACACTACTGCATGGTTAATAGGAGGCGGGGGGGTAGACACTACTGCATGGTAATGGGAGGCGGGGGGGTAGACACTACTGCATGGTTAATAGGAGGCGGGGGGGTAGACACTACTGCATGGTAATGGGAGGAGGGGGGGTAGACACTACTGCATGGTAATGGGAGGCGGGGGGGTAGACACTACTGCATGGTAATGGGAGGCGGGGGGGTAGACACTACTGCATGGTAATGGGAGGTGGGGGGGTAGACACTACTGCATGGTAATGGGAGGTGGGGGTAGACACTACTGCATGGTTAATAGCAGGCGGGGGGTAGACACTACTGCATGGTAATGCGGAGGCTGGGGGGGTAGACACTACTGCATGGTAATGGGAGGCTGGGGGTGTAGACACTACTGCATGGTAATGGGAGGCGGGGGGGTAAACACTACTGCATGGTAATGGGAGGCGGGGGGGTAGACACTACTGCATGGTAATGGGAGGCGGGGGGGTAGACACTACTGCATGGTAATGGGAGGTGGGGGGGGTAGACACTACTGCATGGTAATGGGAGGTGGGGGGTAGACACTACTGCATTGTAATGGGAGGCAGGGGGTAGACACTACTGCATGGTAATGGGAGGCGGGGGGGTAGACACTACTGCATGGTAATGGGAGGTGGGGGGTAGACACTACTGCATGGTTAATAGCAGGCGGGGGGTAGACACTACTGCATGGTAATGCGGAGGCTGGGGGGGTAGACACTACTGCATGGTAATGCGGAGGCAGGGGGGTAGACACTACTGCATGGTATTGGTTGGCGGGGGGGGTAGACACTACTGCATGGTAATGGGAGGCGGGTGTGGTAGACACTACTGCATGGTTAATGGGGGGGGTTAGACACTACTGCACGGTGTAGGAAGCTTATAGACGCACTAGTGTTATTGGGGTCACACATCCTGGTTGCAGTGTTCCCTCTTTGCTTTATTGGGGGCCACTATCTTCCTCCTTATGAAGACTATTATGTACTAGTTTGTATGTCGCCCTGATGTTGAGGGACCTGACCCCTGTAGAGTAGAAGCCCCAGAAGCATATTTTTTACTCTTCTGTTCCTCTCTCCAGCCTCTTGTGATCCTGTTCCTCCGTCCTGTCCCAATAAGTGGCTGAGGGCTGATGAGAAATGCTACTTTGTAGCACAAGAAACCAACATGTGGAATTCCAGCCTCCATTTCTGCAAGACACATGGAGGAACCCTGCTGACTCCAGGCGATGAGACGCAGGTAATGGAAGAACATCCAACAGTGCATGAGGCAAAGGGGCTGGGGGTGAGAAATGTTCCCCGGGAGGACACCAATCTACATTTATAGATCCCCGGACTTGTCTTCTATTGGGGGAGGAGGGTTGGATCCAGTGGCGTAACTAGAGTTTGATGGGCCCCAGTGCAAAGTTCAGAGCTGGGCCCCCCTTCCTCCACGTACACTGACACTTGGGATACGGGATAATGACAGGGTACGGGATAATAAGCAACCAGGTTTCCCGTGATATGAAATACCTCTATCAGCACCCAGCGTTCCTATGTTCTGATATCCATCTTGTCCTCTGCACCCAGCTTTCCCATATCAGAGCATGGGAAAGCTGGGTGCTGAGAGATGTACAGCAGAGCATGAGAAAGCTGGGTGCTGAGAGATGTACAGCAGAGCATGGGAAAGCTGGGTGCTGAGAGATGTATATCAGAGCATGGGAAAGCTGGGTGCTGAGAGATGTATATCAGAGCATGGGAAAGCTGGGTGCTGAGAGATGTATATCAGAGCATGGCTGGGTGCTGAGAGATGTATATCAGAGCATGGGAAAGCTGGGTGCTGAGAGATGTATATCAGAGCATGGGAAAGCTGGGTGCTGAGAGATGTACAGCAGAGCATGGGAAAGCTGGGTGCTGAGAGAAGAGCCTTTTTCCCTCAGCACAAAACATTCCCATCCCCTGCTTGTATCTTAGTCCCCCCATGTATATAGTTCTCCAAATACTATAATGGCCCCCACATATCCTTCCATATAGTATAAAGGGTCCCACATAGTCCTTCATATATTAGCATGCAGCCCCATAGTTCTCCATGTATTATAATGCATTTCCCATAGTTCTCCATGTATTATAATGCATTTCCCATAGTTCTCCATGTATTATAATGCACCACAGTCCTCCATGTTTTATAATGCACCCCCATAGTCCATGTATAAGGTAGCCCCCATAGTCCTATCTGTATTATAACGCAACCCTACAAAACTTCATATTGCATTTTGCAGCCCCATACTCCTCCAAATATAATGCACCCCTATAGTCCATGTATAAGGTGTCCTTCCAGCCCCCTAGACCTCCATGTATAATGCAGCCCTTGTCCATGTATAAGGTGTCCTTCATGTTTATTATGCAGTCCCCCCAGACCTTCATGTATAATAATGCAGCCAGCCTCCCCAGGCCTCCATGTACAATAATGCAGCCAGACTCTCCAGGCCTCCATCTATAATAATGCTGCCAGCCTCCATGTATAATAATGCTGCCAGCCTCCCCAGGCCTCCATCTATAATAATGCCGCCAGCCTCTCCAGGCCTCCATCTATAATAATGCTGCCAGCCTACCCAGGCCTTCATGTATAATAATGCTGCCAGCCTCCCCAGGCCTCCATCTATAATAATGCCGCCAGCCTCTCCAGGCCTCCATGTATAATAATGCTGCCAGTCTCTCCAGGCCTCCATGTATAATAATGCTGCCAGCCTCCCCAGGTCTCCATGTATAATAATGCAGACAGCCTCCCCAGCCCTCCATGTACAGTATAATGCAGCCTCCCCAGGCCTCCATGTACAGTATTATTATTATTATTTATTATTATAGCGCCATTTATTCCATGGCACTTTACAAGTGGAAGAGGGTATACGTACAACAATCATTAACAGTACAAGACAGACTGGTATAGGAGGAGAGAGGACCCTGCCCGCGAGGGCTCACAGTCTACAGGAGGAGAGAGGACCCTGCCCGCGAGGGCTCACAGTCAACAGGGAATGGGTGATGGTACAATAGGTGAGGACAGAGCTGGTTGCGCAGTGGTCTACTGGGCTGAGGGCTATTGTAGGTTGTAGGCTTGTTGGAAGAGGTGGGTCTTGAGGTTCCTCTTGAAGCTTTCCACGGTAGGGGAGAGTCTGATGTGCTGAGGTAGAGCGTTCCAGAGTATGGGGGATGCACGGGAGAAATCTTGTACACGATTGTGGGAAGAGGAGATAAGAGAGGAGCAGAGAAGGAGATCTTGTGAGGATCTAAGGTTGCGTGCAGGTAGGTACTGGGAGACTAGGTCACAGATGTAGGGAGGAGACAGGTTGTGCATGGCTTTGTATGTCATGGTTAATGTTTTGAACTGGAGTCGTTGGGCGATGGGAAGCCAGTGAAGGGATTGGCAGAGTGGCGAGGCTGGGGAGTAGCGAGGGGAGAGGTGGATTAGGCGGGCCGCAGAGTTTAGGATAGATTGGAGGGGTGCAAGAGTGTTGGAAGGGAGGCCAGAGAGCAGGAGGTTGCAGTAGTCGAGGCGGGAGATGATGAGAGCATGCACTAATGTTTTTGCAGATTCTTGGTTAAGAAAAGCACGGATCCGGGAGATATTTTTGAGTTGTAATCGGCATGAGGTGAAGAGGGCTTGGATGTGTGGCTTGAAGGATAGAGCAGAGTCGAGGGTCACTCCAAGGCAACGAGTATAATGCAGCCTCCCCAGGCCTCCATGTACAGTATAATGCAGCCTCCCCAGGCCTCCATGTACAGTATAATGCAGCCTCCCAGGCCTCCATGTACAGTATAATGCAGCCTCCCAGGCCTCCATGTACAGTATAATGCAGCCTCCCCACCCCAGGCCTCCATGTACAGTATCATGCAGCCTCCCCACCCCAGGCCTCCATGTACAGTATCATGCAGCCTCCCCACCCCAGGCTTCCATGTACAGTATCATGCAGCCTCCCTACCCCAGGCCTCCATGTACAGTATCATGCAGCCTCCCTACCCCAGGCCTCCATGTACAGTATCATGCAGCCTCCCCACCCCAGGCCTCCATGTACAGTATCATGCAGCCTCCCCACCCCAGGCCTCCATGTACAGTATCATGCAGCCTCCCCACCCCAGGCCTCCATGTACAGTATCATGCAGCCTTCCCACCCCAGGCCTCTGACCACCATGTACTCACTTATATTTAAAAAAAACCTCACCGCTCTTCTCCTTCCACTGCTGCTCTGTCCTGACGTCTCCTTGTTCCACTGCTGCTGTCCTCACCGCTCTCCTCCTTCCACTGCTGCTCGTCCTCCCCTCTCCACGCTCTCCCGGTGCTCCGGTCGGCATCCTCCCTCCCTGTGCTCTGTGCACTCAGCACAGCAGTCGCACAGGAGTGACGTCACCGCGCAGGCACAGGGGGAGAATGATGATGCAGAGCAGCGCCGGCCGCTCTATGCTTCATTATTACTGCGCGCGGTGACGGTGGAGGGGGGCCCCGATGCCGCCGCTGACATCGGGCAGGGGGGCCCGGTGTCAGGGGCGGCAGCGGGTCATATAGTGGGCGCGTGCACTGTGACAGATCAGCGCAGCTTCTCTCTCACTGACAGGAGCTGGCTGCTGATCTGCCAGGTGGCCGCGGGCCCCAAACCTCCCGGGCCCGGTCGCGATGGCGACCGCTGCGACCGCGGTAGTTACGCCCCTGGTTGGATCCACTTACGGTCTTTATCTAGAACCTTGGTCCAGTTTCTGTGGATCCTAGAGACACTATATGACGAGCCTCCTTATGTTTCAACAGGAGGTCAGGTCGTTCTATAATTTGGGCCGTGATGACTATTGGATCGGTCTGAGAAAGGATACAGATTCTGGTAAGTGGAGGCAGCTGGATAATTCAGAGTGGACCAGTCCTGTAGAGTGAGTAATATGGTGACCTATTTCGGGGGTCGCTGGCCCACCACCCCGCTGTTTGTCCCTACTGGAGAGTGAAGTCCTGGTTCTTTATCAGCTGGGCAGAGCGGCACAGCGGGAAGACTACTACTGATAATCAGATAAACCCCAGCCCAATTATGGATCCCACCAGTATAGAACTTTCATTACCAGTTATAATGGTCAGCGAGAATGTGCCCCCTTAACCCGCTCCAGACAATCGAGGACAATTAGGTGAGACCCCCACCACACCAACTCCTCAGGCTATACTCACGCACTTTTCCCACTAGGGTTTCTGATGTCTTTGTCGTGGTACAACGTTATGGTATATGCCATGGTCCTGACCCTATTTTTTTTTTTTTTATCTCACAGGCATGATAACTCCAAGGTGAACTGCTGCTGTATTAATTTAGGAAAGAACTTGGCTCTGGATTGTTCCACTGAAAGACGCTGGATCTGTGTGAAGCCCCTTTAGCTGCTCCAGTAGCCGGGAGGTGTCGCTGCAGGGTCACCTGGTGTCTTCAAGGGCAATCGCTGTAAGGTGTCCATATGGTGGTCGTTGCAGGGTTATCTGGTCTCTCCACGTCTCGTTGCTGCAGGGTCTCCCATATGGTCGTCGTTGCAGGATTGCCTTGTGTCTCCAGGTGTCTTCGCTGCAGGGTCACCTCATTTTGGCAGGGTCTGATCACACTCCACTAAAATATTTAGTCTCTTGTAGTAGTATTGAGATTTGCTATTTATTGCTTAGTTGGATGCTTTTCTTGCATTTTTCTTAACTTCTCTACGGGGCTTGAAAAACAAATGGCAACCAAAGATTTGCTGCTTTTATACAAGCCAAAAAAAACAAAAAACCTTGTGCACTGTGGACTGATCCAGGAGTTGATCTCGGTGGATTTACCATCTATACAATCAAGTGTTTTTAAATCTAAATCATTTCTATTTTTCTACTTTTTTACATGAACATTTTTACCAGATTTCTAGAAATGATCCCTATGAATATAAGGATGGGCTGTGCCCTCATATTTTGCCGCTGATCTAGCCACCCTGGGTTGCTCCGGATCTTAGTTACTGCTATCTCTATGCTGTACCCTCATATTTTGCCGCTGATCTAGCCACCCTGGGTTGCTCCGGATATTAGTTGTTGCTATCTCTGTGCCATGCTGTATCCTCATATTTTGCCTCTTACCTTTCCACCTTGGGTTGCTCCGGATCTTAGTTACTGCTATCTCTATGCTGTACCCTCATATTTTGCCGCTGATCTAGCCACCCTGGGTTGCTCCGGATCTTAGTTGTTGCCATCTCTGTGCCATGCTGTACCCTCATATTTTGCCGCTGATCTAGCCACCCTGGGTTGCTCCGGATCTTAGTTGTTGCCATCTCTGTGCCATTCTGTATCTTCATATTTTGCCTCTAACCTTTCCACCTTGGGTTGCTCCGGATCTTAGTTACTGCTATCTCTATGCTGTACCCTCATATTTTGCCGCTGATCTAGCCACCCTGGGTTGCTCCGGATCTTAGTTGCTGCTATCTCTGTGCCATGCTGTACCCTCATATTTTTTTTTTTTTTAACAATATTTTTATTAAAATTTTCCAATAACATATAACACTGGCATAAGCGAATTCAGCATTGTAAATTCAATACAAAAACATTACATTGTCATGTTTGATCATCACAAATTCCATACCAGTCTTTAAAATTAATAACCGTAACATGGCAAGATAAAGCAAAGGAAAGCAGCGACCCCTTAACCCATCATACTTATCATTCCTCCCATTGAACCCTTATGAACATGGTAATGACATAGAATAAAGAAGCCCCCCTCAAAATCGGTTATTTCCTCCTCGGCCAACTTAGTTCCTTTTAGTCACCTTTCGGCCTTTCCTCCCCCACCTCCAAGCCATCCAATGTACCCTTCAATTTTTCAGTATGATACCAGACTGTGTCTTTGAAAGGTGACATAATCCTGACTATCTCCTCCCGAGTACAATAGGCCAGTATGAATTTCTTCCATTTGTTAAAGTGCTGTCGTATTCTATCCGCCCTCCTTTCTGCATCCAATCCTTCTATTTCAAGAAGATGCATGAGCTGACCCAAGATCTCTTCAATCGCGGGGACCCCAGACTCCAACCAATTTTTTAGTATCGCTCTCTTGGCTGCCAGAAGTATCACATGTAGAAGTCTGGGTGGGTTCGTCATCTTCCCTTTAGTATCGTTCCCCTCCTCCCAATGGTGAAAAAGACGAACCCAGGTGAGAGCCGGACTTCAAGACCCCACACCTTTTGTATACAACTTTTGATCTGTGACCATAATGGACTCAAATGGGGGCAGGACCACAACCCGTGAAGGAGATCAGTTCCACTACTCTTACACTTAGGGCAATACGTAAGCCTGTCTGGCTTTGTTGCTGATGGAGGGAGATTAAAACCATAAATTGCCTTGTGCATAATTCTAAATTGGGTTTCTCGCCAATTCTCATTTAAAATTGATTTACGAAGAGCATTCCACCCTCCCCTAATTTTTACCCCCATAGACGGGTCCTCAAATTGTTTTTCCCAAGATTTAAATAAACCTTCTGGGTGCTGTCCTATTAGTAGATCACGCATGGCTCCATAAATAAAAGAGATAGATCATGAAGTTATTGAGCTCTTTACCAGACAATCAAAAGAGTTAAATACTACCTCCTGGGTCACATCATGCAACTGAGTCATAATACTATATCTCACTTGGTCATATTGGATTACTTGGTTAGGCCGCAGGCCATACTGCGCTATAATTTCGTCTCTACTCAACCATCTAGGTTCTGAGGTGTGCAAGAGATGAGCAACAGTCCTTATACCCCGCACCTTCCACTCTTCAAACAGCTTATTGCTTGTCCCCTGCACAAACTCCGGATTCCCCCATATAGGCAAGTATTTGGATATTTTATGGGGAAGTTTGTAATTTTTCCTCAACGCCTTCCACGCTGCAATCGTGTCTTTAAATAAGGAAGAGTGCTTGACTTTCACTGGGAGATTAGCCTGCCTAGTATGAAGCAATGCCACCAGATCCCAAGGCTGTGCATAGTCTCTCTCAAGCTCTAACGCTGAATAATGCCTAGAGCCTTTAATCCAATCCAATATATATCTAGTCAAACAGGCTATATTGTAACCCCGAATGTTCGGCAAACTCAGACCTCCATGAACCTTAGATGCCATCAACTTCTTAAGCCCTATACGAGGGCGTTTCCCCCTCCAAATGAAGTGTGACAAAGCTCTATTCAGCTGGACAATATCTTTATGCTTGAGAAGCAGGGGAAGTGTTTGAAGATGATACGTTAGTTTTGATATCGACATCATCTTAATTAGGTGGACTCTACCAATTAGGTTCAATGGAAGGTCGTGCCATCTTTTAAGATCTTGCTCTATTTGGCTCAGAAGGGGTGGATAGTTTAGACTATAGAGGGTTGCCGGAACCTTACCTATTTTAACTCCCAGGTATGTGATATATGACTTAGCCACTGTAATTCCTTCAAAAGGGTTCTGCTCCCGTGTTTGAACATTTGTCCCTCCCAGGTATAGGAGCTCGCACTTTGACGCATTAATCTTGAAGCCTGAGTACGCTCCAAACTCTCGCAGAATTTGTAAAATCTCGGGGACCTGCTGAGCTGGATTCGAAAGGAAAAGCAAAATGTCATCCGCAAAAAAAGCTGACTGAATTTGTCTATTATTTACAGAAATACCCTGGAAGGTGCTATGTGTAGATAACAATCGTACCAATGGTTCCAGAGCCAGATTAAAAAGTAATGGGGAAAGGGGGCAACCCTGTCTGGTTCCTTTCAGTAACGGAAAAGGGGCTGACAGATATCCTGGAATGTAAACTTGAACCTTCGGATTTGTGCAAATTTCTCTAATGTAGGTATAAAATGACCCCGAAAAACGCATTTCATCTAGAACTCTATAAAGCCATGACCACTCAATATTGTCAAAGGCTTTCTCGGCATCTATTGTAAGCAAAGCGGGAGATTCTCCTTTCAGAGGCCGAAGGTTAACCCTATCCAGGACAAGAAGAACTTTTCTAATATTTAGTGTCCCTGATCTTTTCTGAATGAAGCCGGCCTGTGCTGGGGAAATCAGTTGGGGAAGAATTATAGCTAGACGATTTGCCATAATCTTTGACATTATCTTCATATCCAGGTTGATAAGTGATATGGGCCTGTACGAACCAGGATCCTTCGGGTCCTTCCCCTGTTTTAGGGATCAATTTTATATATGCCCGGTTATTATTTTGGAAAGACGCATTACCGTCTAGTATGCTATTATACAGATCTAGTAATGTAGGTAAGATCTCTTCCTTTACTGTTTTATAGAATTCTCCTGTAAATCCGTCAGGGCCAGGGGCTTTATAATTGTGCATGGAGTTAATTGTCCCCAATACTTCTTCCCTCGTAATTTTGGCATTCAGAAAAGTGCGATGCTCTTCTGTGAGTCGCGGTAGTGTCACTTTAGATAAAAGATTATTATCAGGAAATTTGTCTCGCTTTTCCGACGAATAAAGGTTTCTATAATACGTGCCTAAAGTCTCAATTATTGTCTTAGGGTTTTTGTGTATCTCCCCCTTTTGATTTTTTATTTGCATGGGTCCCTGAGTTATAATCCTATTTTTCGCTAAGTTGGCCAGTATTTTCCCTGCTTTATTTCCAAAGCGATGTAATGTAGCTTCTTGCATTGACCATTTGTTCCCGTTTTTCCGCCCATGTACCCTCATATTTTGCCGCTGATCTACCCACCCTGGGTTGCTCCGGATCTTAGTTGCTGCTCTCTCTGTGCCGTGCTGATTGTGGTACCACTCCCGTCCATTCATCATCCATTCATCACTTCTGTAATATTCCTGGATCCTGTAATAAACAGTCCGTGCACATTTTACACTTTTGGTCTCGAGTCTCGTCTGTTTCTTATTGTCTGATATCTTTACGCCCTTGAGACGAGGACCCTTACACCAGCATGAACGTCAGAGGACGATAATGACAGAAATAACAAAGTTTATATTGGGAAGGTATAAATGTATGGAATCACCGTGACCATAATGACCTGAAGAATCATAACCAGAATATTTGTACCAAGCAATATATACTGTTTAATCAAACTCCAAAAAAACAATGGCCGCATTGCTTTATTTTTCTTTTCACCCATGACTGCTCTTCAGAGTGAGTATCGGCCGTGCAAGGACAGGATGAGGAGTCTCTCATGGTGTCGGTGGCTTGTTGTCCTTGGAGCAGGACCTTACACCTGGGTAAATTATTTATTTATTTTTTTTTTTTTACTCACCCAGGCCCTGGGTCGGTCACCTTCTCTAGGGGCACAGTGCCCTAGCCATGCTCAGTCAGGTGGAGAAGCGGGGCGCCACAACACTTGTCACGGGTGGCCCTGCCCAGCTTCGTGGCCCCGAGATGTACACCAAAAGGGGGGGATGGATGGTGGGATGACTATGTTGGGAGTAGTAGTTGTCTCGTGACGCCACCTGCGGTGTGCGGCCAGGGATCAGCCGCCGCTGCGATCGTTGTTCCCTGTGGTGGGTGATGTTGCAGCTAGGACAGTTCAGCTTCCCGCAGGTGAAGCTAGGCCCGAGGGAGGATGATGGTGGGAGTAGTGGCCATTGGCGCTGAAGTGCGGGGTGACGGCAATGAAGGGCTGATAGTTGTGGTTCCAGGTCTTTACTCACTGTCCGTGGGTTGCCTGGAGGTGGCGGTCTCCGCCATGATGTGCTCCAGCTGATCCCGGATCCTTCGGAGGTCAGTACCATTTGCGGTAATCTGTAGGCCCTTCCCCATTGCGCTTCTAGTGTTGGATCCCTATGGCCTGAAGCTACTTGGGGACCCTGGTTCTTATAATTCGGCTCCCGCCCCGTGTGCAGGTGGCACGGATCCGCTGTGGGGCCTGACTGTAATCACGACTCCGGTCCCTATGTGACACTGTGCTACGGGATCTGCTGGTGGGCAGATGGACGTGGAATCCCCCTGTCCCGGCAAATTCTGGTGGTCCAACATAGAGTATGTTCCACCCTAGGGTTCTGCACCCTCCGCTGCACCGGTTCGAAGGGAGCAATCATGCTGTCCCCTCAGAAACTGTGTTTTTCTCCTTTTGTCCTACAGGAGCTACCGGTGATGAGCTCCTGTCGCCTCCCAGAACTCGACTCATTTTTCCTGTGTGTGTCTCCTTCCCTCCCCCCCCCCCCCTTGGTGGCCGCTCCTCCCCTGGGTCCCTGTCGATAGAGGGTGGAAGCCCCAGTGTTTGGAACCTTAAGACCCGACCCTACCCCGGTCCCCAGTCGGGAGGGCAACCTACGGTGTGTATTGAATGAAATGGATGTGATCCCAGCACAGACCTCCTGTGGACCTGGGATATGTACCGCACCTTAAGTGAGGTCCAGTACCCTGTGGCGACTGAAGCCTCAGGGGCGCCACACAAGCATAAGGAGTGTGCGTAATAAAAAAACAAAGCAAAGCCATTGCTCTGTGTATGGAGAGCGGCGGCTGTAACAGTCCCCAGCCCTGATGGACAGCCAGTTCTAAGGCCGAGTGGCTGTCAGTATCTGCAGGTTAATTGCATTTTTCATGTGACAACATCCCTTTAAAGCCTTAATTCACCCTATAGAATCTACATTCTACAGGAGATAATTGGTTTAGTACCAAAGCCATAGCCCCAGGTTGTGATGAGTTCAGTATATCTGAGGGGCAATAGGTCTCCTCCTCGCCATCTTCAGATGATGGTGAAGCAGGACGGCCATGTTTCCCAATACAGGACATGTTCATGTTAATTAAGACCATTAGGTCCTCTATCGAAATACAGTGGGTACGGAAAGTATTCACACCCCTTTACATTTTTCACTCTTTGTTTTATTGCAGCCATTTGGTACGTATTATTCTCATTAATGTGCACTCTGCCCCCCATCCCCCATCTTCTCAGGAAAAACAACAGAAATGTAGAAATTTTTGTGAATTTATTAAACAAGAAAAACTGAAAAGTATTCAGCCCCTTTGCTCAGTATGGAGTAGAGGAACCCTCCCTTTTGAGCTAGTACAGCCATGAGTCTTCTTGGGATCCTGGATTTGGGGATCCTCTGCCATTCTTCCTTAAAGATTCTCTCCAGTTCTGTCAGGTTGGATGGTGAACGTTGGTGGACGCCATTTTCAGGTCTCTCCAGAGATGCACAATTGGGTTTAGGTCAGGGCTCTGGCTGGGCCTGTCAAGAATGGTCAGAGTTGTTCTGAAGCCGCTCCTTTGTTATTTTAGCTGTGTGCTTAGGGTCATTGTCTTTTTTAAGATGAACCTTCGGCCAAGTCTGAGGTCCAGAGCATCTGGAAGAGGTTTTCTTCCAGCATATCTCTGTACTTGGCCGCATTTATCTTTCCTTCAATTGCAGACAGTCGTCCTGCCCCTGCCCCCATAGCATGATGCTGTCACCACCATGTCTCGCTGTGGGGATTGTATTGGGCAGGTGATGAGCAGTGCCTGGTTTTCTCCACACATAGTGCTTAGAATTATCACCAAAAAGTCCTATCTTCGTCTCCTCAGACCAGAGAATCTTATTTCTCAGTGTCTGTGAGTCCTTCATGTGTTTTTTTGCAAACTCTATGCAGCTTTCATATGTCTTGCACTGAGGAGAGGCTTCCGTCCGGCCACTCTGCCATAAAGGCCTGACTGGTGAAGGCTGCAGTTATAGGTGACTTTGTGGAACTTTCTCCCATCTCCCTCCTGCATCTCTGGAGCTCGTGATCTTGGGGTTCTTCTTTACCTCTCTCACCAAGGCTCTTCTCCCATGATTGCTCAGTTTGGTTGGACGGCCAGGTCTAGGAAGAGTTCTGATGGTCCCAAATTTCTTCCATTTACGGATTATGGAGGCCACTGTGCTCTTAGGAACCTTGAGTACAGCAGAAATTCTTTTGTAACCTTGGCCAGATCTGTGCTTTGCCACAATTCTGTCTCTGAGCTCCTTGGGCAGTTCCTTTGACCTCATGATCCTCCTTTGGTGTGACATGCAGTGTGAGCTGTGAGGTCTTATATAGAGGTGTGCGCCTTTCCAAATCACGTCCCATCAGTTTAATTACACACAGCTGGACCCCAATGAAGGAGGAGAACCATCTCAAGGAGGATCACAAGGAAATGGACAGCATGGGACTTACATATGAGTGTCTGAGCAAAGGGTCTGAATACTTAGTACCAAGTGATATTTCAGGTTTTTTTGGAGAAATTTTTGCAAATTTATTAACTTCTGTCAAGATGGGGGGCAGAGTGTGCATTAATGAGGAAAAAAACTTTTTTTGCATTTACCAAATGGCTTCAATGAAAATGAAAAATGTAAAGGTCTGAATACTTTCCGTACCCACTGTAGATGTGCTGAAAGTGCCCAAGTCTATATAGGACATATTTGGGGGGCTTATACAGCGAAAATGTTGGACCTTTCCGGTAAATAACAAGGTATTATTACTTCTTGTCACAAACCACCGGGGGGGTCACTCAGAAATCCCCCGCGCTGGCTACCAGTACGTCACAATCGGGGGGTAACAAGTGGGGGTCACCCCTCCTTTATACCTCCCGACCGACAGACAGAGCACGTGACGCGCTCTCTAGCGCCCCTCTTATAGTCAGGCCAATTATGGAATTGCCCGACAATAAGCAAGGAGGCCGCTATACTACTTATGCCGATTATTGAAGGGTCCCCGGTGAGAGTAAGGTATATATTCCCCCGACCTCCGCGGGCGGAATATATAAAATCTCCCCGAATCTCACTGGCCTCCCCACAATAATCCTTGGCACAATTCGCTGCCACCAACCGATTCACGGTAACTATTAGCCGAACACACAGACGTGGGATTCAAGATCGAGATAACAGAGCAGCCCAAGATTAATTATATAATTTAATCAGCCTAAAGCACACTAGAAACTACAATATATACAATAGGGAATCTACAGAATATACATATGTCAGAGTACAGTTACAATCAAAGCATGGGTTACAAACAGGCATACACAGTTCCAGCAGTTACCTTGTTGCGTCTGGCCACAGGGGGGCGCTGTACCCAGGTTTCTAGGATCCTTCCCACAGATGTTTCCTACACGTGCCCCCAGCGAAAAGAACCCTGGAAAATGGCCGAAGTAGGGTTATCAACCTGGGCAAATCCAGGTCCCCTCCTACCTTCGTGACCTCAGAGGGAGCACTGCTCCACCCCTGGCTGGAGTTATGGACAAAATCCACAACATGGAATATGGCCATAACTTTGCCTGGGAGCGTCGTAGGCGGACGCCAATGCTCTCATTGTGACAGTTATGAATTTAGCTACAGAACGAGGGGACTCATGACCTGTCTGCCAGTTCCCCATTGGCTGATATCACGCCTGGGGCATTTCCCAATGTCCTGCTCCCATAAAAAGGGTGTGCCGGCATCGTCCGCATGCGGAGACACCATTTTTATGGTTGCCATATTTATCGGAAATATGGCTTGCGAGATATGAACCATTTTTTACTGGAGTCGTTCTGTCTGGCTAGTTCCATAGCCTTGCTAATGAGATACAACTCTTGTTACAGGGTGACGGCAGGGAGTCATCCTGTGTCCATTGTTCCCACACCACCTCATCTCCATATCACAGGAGATGGCCATGGGATTTGTTGCTAAACCAGTTGTGTGAAGGAAAGGGGGGGTGACACCAGGAGAGGGCTTCCTGACATACTTGAATATCATGATTTATCGTCATATCTCCGGATTTACCTCACACCTCCCCCCTTTTGAGGGCGCTAGGGGGCAGCACACTCCGGTGTTCCCCCGTGCGCCCGTCCGCGACCTCTCCTTGTCGGGACAGCCCGTCTGCGTTACCGTGGTCACGGCCCCTTTTGTGGCGAATGGTGAAGTTGTATTGCTGGAGCGCAAGGCTCCATCGCAACAATCGCCCATTCGTCCCAGAGACGGTGTGCAACCAGCTGAGGGGATTGTGGTCCGTCTCCACGATGAAGTGGCGCCCGTATAGATAGGGTTGCAGACGCTGCAGGGCCCACACTATGGCCAGGCACTCCTTCTCCATTGTGGAATAGGCCACTTCCCTCGGTAACAGCTTCCGGCTCAGGTACAAGACTGGGTGCTCTTGGCTCGCAGAGTCCACCTGGCTGAGCACCGCACCGAGGCCGAAGTCACTGGCGTCGGTCTGTACTACAAACGGCCGCGTGAAGTCGGCTGCCTGTAGCACGGGCGGGCTGGACAGGGCGTCCTTTAGGGCCCGGAAGGCTGTCTCGCAGTCCATTGTCCAATCGACTGCAGAGGGCAGCTTCTTCTTGGTGAGGTCCGTCAAGGGCTTTGCCAGGCTACTATAGCATGGAACAAACCTCCTATAGTACCCAGCGGTCCCCAAGAAGGACATCACCTGCTTCTTGGTCCTGGGGGTGGGCCAGGATGCGATGGCCTCCACTTTCTCAGGCTCGGGCTTCAGTGTTCTCCCGCCTACCCGGTGACCGAGGTACTGGACCTCGCTCATGGCCAGCTGACACTTGCCCGGCTTGATGGTCAAACCTGCCCGGTGGACCCGCCTGAGCACCTGTGCTAGATGCTCTAGGTGATCTTCCCAGGTGGGACTGAAGACGGCAATGTCATCCAGGTACGCGGCCGCGTACCCTTCAAGTCCCTTGAGCAGGGTGTTGACCATCCGCTGGAAAGTGGCAGGGGCATTCCTCATCCCGAATGGCATCACCGTGGACTCGTACAGTCCAAATGGGGTAATAAAGGCAGAGCGTTCCCTGGCCTTGCGAGTCAGGGGGATCTGCCAATATCCCCGGCTCAGATCCATGATGGTCAGGTACTGAGCCCCGGCCAACTGATCGAGCAGGTCATCGATGCGTGGCATTGGGTACGCATCGGCGACCGTGACAGCATTGAGCCCCCTGTAGTCCACGCAGAACCGAGTGGTTCGGTCCTTCTTAGGGACGAGGACTACAGGCGAGGCCCAAGCGCTGTTGGATGCCTGGATCACCCCCAGCTTCAGCATCTCGTCAATCTCCTGGCGCATGTGTTGCTGCACCTCCAGGGAGACCCGATATGCTGAACGCCGGATCGGGGGATGATCCCCAGTGTCCACGTGATGGACAGCCAAGTCAGTCCTTCCGGGCTGGTTGGTAAACAACCCCCGGAAGGGGTGTAGGGTGGCCCACAGCTGGGACCGTTGGTCCTCCAAGAGCTGGTGGCCAACCTCCACATCCTCAATGGATCCGCCTGCCCTAACCTGGGCTAGCATATCCAAGAGGGTTTCCGCTTCTCCCTCCTCGGGCAGGTTGCACACGGGGAGCGCACATGCCTCCCGCTCATGATGTGCCTTCATCATGTTCACATGGAAGGGCTTCCGCCTTCCACGGGCAGGGTCCAGGGTGACCAGGTACGTTACAGGGTTGAGCTGCTGGTACACGAGGTATGGGCCTTCCCAGGCTGCCTGAAGCTTGTCCTGTGGTACGGGGACCAGTACCCACACCTTTTGACCCACTTGGTAGGTCCTCTCACAAGCGTTCTGGTCGTACCAACGCTTCTGATCGGCCTGGGCTTGAGCCATATTGTCGTGTACCAGTTGCGTCAAGGCCTGCATTTTGTCCCGGAAGCGCATGACATACTCGATAACCGACACTCCAGGGGTGGCCAAATCCCCTTCCCAAGCCTCTTTCACCAGAGCCAGGGGGCCCCGCACACGTCGCCCGTACAGGAGCTCAAACGGTGAGAATCCTGTTGAGGCCTGTGGAACCTCCCGGTAAGCAAATAACAGGTGTGGGAGATACCGCTCCCAGTCACGCCCATGGGAGTCGACCAACATCTTAAGCATCTGCTTTAAGGTGCCATTGAACCGCTCGCACAGGCCATTAGTCTGTGGATGGTACGGGCTGGCCACCAGATGTCGCACCTGGACTTGCTTACAGAGGGCCTCCATCAGCTGGGACATGAATTGGGTCCCCCGGTCAGTGAGCATTTCCTGGGGAAAACCCACTCGGGAGAAAATCTCCAGCAATGCGGTGGCCACCTTGTCAGCCCGAATGGACGACAAGGCCACTGCTTCTGGGTACCGGGTGGCATAGTCCACTACCGTCAGTATGAAGCGTTTCCCGGAGCTGCTGGGGATGGCCAGCGGGCCGACCAGATCCACAGCCACCCTCCTGAAAGGCTCATCGATGATGGGCAGAGATACCAGTGGGGCTTTGGGGCGTGGCCCCGCCTTCCCCACTCTCTGACAGGTTTCACACGAACGGCAGTAGGCAGCCACATCGGCCCCCATTTTTGGCCAGTAGAAATGCTGGTTTAACCTGGCCTTGGTCTTAGCGATCCCTAGGTGTCCGGCCATCGGAATCTCATGTGCGATCCGCAACAACTCCGTCCGGAACGGATAGGGTACCACCAACTGTCGGTCCCTGGGCCACGCCTCCGGTGAACCCTGCTGGACCGTGGCCCGGTACAGCCGTCCTTGGTCCCAGACCACTCGCTCCGGGTCCGAGTCCGAGGGAGGCTGTGCCGCCTGCTCCTTAAGAGCTTTCAGGCTGTCGTCAGCTTCTAACGCTGCCTGAAACCCCTGACTAGATGTGGCCAGAATCGACGAGACTGTCACATCTTCAGTCAGTACCCCGGGACCTGTGTCCTGGCCTCCACCTGACTCGGCTGCCACTTGGTCAGAAGGGGAAGAGCTATCGGACCTCCGGGAGGCCCCTTGGCTTCCAGCACTCCCACTGCGGGTGACAGCGGCCACAGCCGCTGCGACCGTGGGTCGTGCCTGCTCCTCCTCCGTTCCTGACCAAGTCGCCGGTTCAGGCAGACCTACCTGGCTTCCTGACACCCCGGTTGTGGGGGAACCATGCACCGAGATCTTACCTGGGAGCACTTCCGCTCCTGGACCGGCCCCAATCTCACCTGCCTGTTCCCCTCCTGCAGCAACAGAACCCCGCTGTGAAATCTCTGGGGACCCCACATTTGCTGTGGTAGCCCCCACCCCACACACTGGTCCTCCCCCTGCAGCACCCTGCTCTCTGCTTATCCCTTCAGAGGGCAACAGATCCCAGCTCACAGGCTGATTACTTGTAGAGGCATTGTCACACCTTTCTCTGACCCCCTCCCCTGTCACAGCTGCAGCTGAGTGTGTGTCTATGGTGTCTATGCAAGCAGAAATATCAGAGTTCACTCCCTCCTCCCTTACATCATTCATAGATAACACATTAACATTGTCCGGAGGCATGTCAGTACTGGCTGAAGGTTCAGCCCTTGGTTGGGGCCCAAACTGGGAGGTTATCTGCCCCAAATCTGTCCCAAGTAGCACGTTTGCAGGGATCCGATCAGTTACCCCCACCTCCCTCACCCCTCGCCCTGCGCCCCAGTCCACATAAATGTCAGCAACAGGCAGCGCCGGGTCAGTGCCTCCAATCCCGGAGACAGCGAGGGTTTTTCCAGGGATCAAGTCTTGGGGGGGACACCATCTCAGGCCGCACCAGAGTCACCTCCGAGGCGCTGTCTCGCAGTCCTATGGTCACAGACCGGCCGACGGTGACAGGTTGGAAGCTGTCCAGGGACCTACCACCACCCCCACCCACACAATACACCTTGGGCGGCCCTTGGGACGGGGACGGAGCCGGGGCCTTGGGACGCTGAGGGCACATGGCCTTGAAGTGTCCAGGTAGGTTGCACTGGTGGCACCGTCTTGGTTCCGCCACGGGCCTGGAGAGGGGAGTTGAGGGGGACACCCCCTGCAGTCTAGGGGCAGGTGGGGCAGTCGCAGAATTCATCTTACCCCCTCTCCAGGTGCTGCTGGTGGCCGCTCTCCTGGCCTCAGGGGCCCGGTTGTTGGTGTAGTCATCGGCAAGGGCAGCTGTAGCCGTGGACCCCTTTGGCTTCTGGTCTCGGATGAACTGGCGGAGATCCTCAGGGCAGTTCCACAAGAGTTGCTCCGTGATGAACAAGTCCAGGATCTCCGGTCCGGTGGAAAGCTGCAGGCCTTGGGTCCAGTGGTCGGCAGCTCGGGCAAGTGCCCGCCGGTGGTCAGCCCAGGAGTCCTTTGGTCCCTTCTGTAGGCTCCGGAACTTCTTGCGGTAGGACTCTGGAGTGAGGTTGTACTGTTGGATCAGGGCCCGCTTGATGGTGTCGTAGCCCTGATCTGCCTCAGCAGGCAAGTCCCCAAGGATATCCAGGGCCTTACCCCTTAAACGGGGGGTCAGGTATTTGGCCCACTGGTCCTTGTCCAGATGGTGCTGCAAGCAAGTCCGTTCAAAAGCAGTCAAGAAAGAGTCCAAGTCTCCATCGTTCTCCAGCACTGGGAAGTCCTCAACACGGACCTTTGGAAGTTTGGTGTCTCGAAGGTCACGTGTGGCTGATGAGGGCCGGAGCTGAGCTAGCTGCAGCTGGTAGTCACGGTCTGCCTGTCGCTCTCGCTCTTCACGCGCTGCCTGCCGCTCTCGCTCCGCAGCCTCACGCTCTGCGTGCCGCTCCGCAGCCTCAGCGTCACGCGCTGCCTGCCGCTCTGCCCTGCGCTCTGCCAGGAGTTCCTTGTAGCCCTTCTGGTCTCCAGCCTGGAGAAGGGCCATAGCCATTTGAAGAAGGCTATCCGAGCCTCCCAGGCTCGGTGGAATGGCACGTGGTGATCTGCGGCACGCTGCAGAGCTAGGCGATTCACTGTCCCTTTCAGAGCGGAGGGCTGGCATCTGGCTCGTTGAGGAACCTTGGGTGAGCTGCTCCTCATCTTGTCCATAATTGCCAGGTTGTGCAATGTCCTCGGCAGAACGGTTTTCTGGCGTCGAGCTCCTGGAGGACTCGTGGGCAACCTCCTCATTGCTGTCCACAGCACCGTCCTCCCTCTCTTCGGCTCCTGCCTTAGCATTGGCCAGTTGCATAGCTCTGCTCCTGGTGCCATCAGCCATTCTTGCAGACTTTTGGTCACTGACACGGAACTGACACCTGATGCCTCCACACACCTTACAGTATCTGCACTCTGACACTCTAGTGTTGAGCTAGTCTGAAGACCCCAGCAGCCACAGCTGCTGCAGGCAGTCTTTAGTGTCTGGGAGTATGGGTCTCACACTCACACACACTATTATCTCGATCCCACCGCTGTGCCACCAATATGTCACAAACCACCGGGGGGGTCACTCAGAAATCCCCCGCGCTGGCTACCAGTACGTCACAATCGGGGGGTAACAAGTGGGGGTCACCCCTCCTTTATACCTCCCGACCGACAGACAGAGCACGTGACGCGCTCTCTAGCGCCCCTCTTATAGTCAGGCCAATTATGGAATTGCCCGACAATAAGCAAGGAGGCCGCTATACTACTTATGCCGATTATTGAAGGGTCCCCGGTGAGAGTAAGGTATATATTCCCCCGACCTCCGCGGGCGGAATATATAAAATCTCCCCGAATCTCACTGGCCTCCCCACAATAATCCTTGGCACAATTCGCTGCCACCAACCGATTCACGGTAACTATTAGCCGAACACACAGACGTGGGATTCAAGATCGAGATAACAGAGCAGCCCAAGATTAATTATATAATTTAATCAGCCTAAAGCACACTAGAAACTACAATATATACAATAGGGAATCTACAGAATATACATATGTCAGAGTACAGTTACAATCAAAGCATGGGTTACAAACAGGCATACACAGTTCCAGCAGTTACCTTGTTGCGTCTGGCCACAGGGGGGCGCTGTACCCAGGTTTCTAGGATCCTTCCCACAGATGTTTCCTACACGTGCCCCCAGCGAAAAGAACCCTGGAAAATGGCCGAAGTAGGGTTATCAACCTGGGCAAATCCAGGTCCCCTCCTACCTTCGTGACCTCAGAGGGAGCACTGCTCCACCCCTGGCTGGAGTTATGGACAAAATCCACAACATGGAATATGGCCATAACTTTGCCTGGGAGCGTCGTAGGCGGACGCCAATGCTCTCATTGTGACAGTTATGAATTTAGCTACAGAACGAGGGGACTCATGACCTGTCTGCCAGTTCCCCATTGGCTGATATCACGCCTGGGGCATTTCCCAATGTCCTGCTCCCATAAAAAGGGTGTGCCGGCATCGTCCGCATGCGGAGACACCATTTTTATGGTTGCCATATTTATCGGAAATATGGCTTGCGAGATATGAACCATTTTTTACTGGAGTCGTTCTGTCTGGCTAGTTCCATAGCCTTGCTAATGAGATACAACTCTTGTTACAGGGTGACGGCAGGGAGTCATCCTGTGTCCATTGTTCCCACACCACCTCATCTCCATATCACAGGAGATGGCCATGGGATTTGTTGCTAAACCAGTTGTGTGAAGGAAAGGGGGGGTGACACCAGGAGAGGGCTTCCTGACATACTTGAATATCATGATTTATCGTCATATCTCCGGATTTACCTCACACTTCTAAAATGGGATTGGAAGAAACCTTAGCTAAAGCGTTTCCCACCATCGGTGATGAAACGTAAATACCCCTTTGAGGAAAACCTGTCAACCACCTCGGAGAAGACCCCAAAAATTGACTTGGCTTTATCAAAAGCCTGCAAAATCTCATTACTGCCCTTTGATAATGGCGCATTGAAAGACCCCCTAGATAGAAAAGCCTGTGGCTGCCTGGGAGTCTTCAGTGGGCTTTTTAAACCGCCCATAGCAGCCATCTGTAGGGCCAGGTCTTTGATGATACGCCTGGGTCTTCTGGACACTCAAAATATTTTCCCTTGAAGCTTTGTTACTAAGTTATCTAAGTCGGCATATGACGTCAGCTGCTGGCCTCTGATTTGCTGGTGGCTGCTGTTGGTAAATCTGTGCAAAGCGCAGCAGAGCACAGGAAATTCATTCATCTGAAATAAAGTGCTGATTGCGGCAGCCCCTGCACCGGTCGCAACCGTCAAGGGGGCCACGTGCCTGCGAGCAATGATGGGCACATTACTACAGGATGGGCACATTACTACAGAATGGGGAACAGGATCGGCACATTACTACAGAATGGGGACAAGGATTTGCACATTACTGCCGAATAGGGACAAGGATGGGGCACATTACTAGAGGAGGCTACCAAGAGGGGGACTTTATTACAGGATGGGCACATTACTAGAGAAAGCTATCAAGAGGGAACTTTACTACAGGATGGGCACATTGCTGCAGGATGGGGACAAGGATGGGCACATTACTACAGGATGGGAACATTACTACAAGATGTTGGCCAAAATTACTATATGCTGCAAAATGTAAAACTATTACTTATAGAGAAAATGTAAAAAAAAAATCTAAAAGCAAGACTTTTTTTTCATTAAAAATGCTTTTTATATAAAAACTAAAATAAACAAAAAAGTTCACGGTTGTTATAATCACATCTGTAACAACCCAAGCTATAAAACCATGCCACAGTCCATACAATGAATGCCATTTAAAAAAAACAAGCAAAAAATGTTCAAACGTGTTCCAAAAATGTGTCATGAAGTATAAGGATAACTGGAGACCAGGCTGTTAGACTGGCCCTCAGGCTAGGGGGCCCTAGCTGTCTCTTATCTTAGAGGTACGTCTGATGGTGAAGAGGTCTGGACCGCCAACCTAGGCCTACTTCTGAACAGCCTTGCTCTAATACTCCCTGTCCACCAACCCTGGTGGAGTGAGAGGACAGGCGAGGTTAAACAAACGGGGAAACTAAATTTCAAATTCAGAACAGGCTAACACAGATGTATAGACAATACGTGATCAGGAGGAAATAAAGGGCAGGCTGGGAATAAACAGACAACAAAAGATTCACACAACACACCAAAAAGCACTCAATAGTCACCAGCAACTGGATCACAACAGCACATGGAGCAGTATCACCTTAAAGCTATAATGTTGGACAACTGCTTTCTAGGGATGAGAGAATGTATTCGCCACTATTCGCTATCCGACGGCTAATATGGTATTCGCTCCGGTACTTTCATTTTCATTTCTTGACTTCCTGGCGCCTTTTTCCAGCCAATGAACGCATATGATGTTGCTTGCCCTCACAGTAATGCCGCAGCCATCTTTGTTGTGGTGTTACTGTGATTGGCTTGGCCGCACAGCGTCATAAGGGCGATATAAGCCAGCAGCCATTTTGGTCAGTCGGTCTCTCCTCTCTCTTTCTTACTCACCGATCACGGGCGCAGCGCTGCACGGCTGTCACACTGTGGCGGCTTCTCCAGCTTTTGAAAATGCCGGCCGCACATTATTCATTCTCGTATTCCCTGCTTTCCCCGCCCACCGGCGCCTATGATTGGTTGCAGTCAGACACACCCCCACGCTGAGTGACAGCTGTCTTACTGCAACCAATCACAGCCGCCGGTGGGCGGGTCAATATCGTGTAGTAAAATTAATAAATAAATAAATAATGTGCGGTTCCCTCCCAAATGATACCCAGCCGAGGTAAGCACACAGCAGCAGGCCGATATTCTCAGGCTGGGGAGGTTGAGGGCCATGGTTACGGCCCCCCCCTCTCGCAGCCGAGAATATCAGTCCGCTGTTGCCCAGAGAATGTAGCATCCATTAGAGGCGACAGTCCCGGCGTGTTACGGGCCCTTCTAGATTGCCATGATGCGGTGGCAATCCAGGTAATGAGGAGTTAATGTCAGCCCATAGCTGCCACTAAGTCGAAGATTAGTAATGGCAGCGTCTATGACACGCCATCACTAATCTGTAAGTAAAGTAAATAAACACACCGAAAAATCCTTAATTTGAAATAAAACACCAAAAAGCCCCTCTGTCACCACTTTATTAACCCCTCACATATCCAGGTCCGGCGTAATCCACAGATTTAGTGACGTCTGTGAGCGAGTGCTCAATGCAGCCTGATTCCGTGAACGATGCTGCAGGGGTAACTCCAGGTCATTTCTCACGGTCGGTGATGTCAACACATTACCGCTCGCGAGAACTTCACTGCTGCTGTAAAGCACAACTCAGAGTGACATCACTGACTGGCAGTGACCCTGCGAGAACTCAGATCCAAGCTCCTGCAGGGTCACTGCTCCATCACACATACTGTTGTGTGGGGAACACATACATCGCAAATAAAAGCTGTAATATCTATCCATCTATCCCTCCATCCATCTATCCCTCCATCCATCTATCCCTCCATCCATCTATCCCTCCATCCATCTATCCCTCCATCCATCTATCCCTCCATCTATCCCTCCATCTCTCTATCTATTGGATAGATGGATGGATAGATAGAGGGATAGATTAATGGATAGATAGATAATGGATAGATAGATAATGGATAGAGGGATAGATAGATAGAGGGATGGATAGCTAGAGGGATGGATAGATAATGGATGGATAGATGGATAGATAGAGGGATAGATAGATGGATAAAAAAGGATAGATGGATAGACAGGCAGACCGATGTCAAACACATATATAATGCCCCACCTCCCTGCACATTCTAAAATGGCACTCAAAAAAATAAATAATGAAATAAAAAAGCGATGTGGGGTCCCCCCATTTTTGATAGTCAGCTAGGGTAAAGCAGATGGCTGCAGCCTGTAGACCACAGCTGGCAGCTTTACCTTGGTTGGGGATCCAATTTGGAGGGCCCCCAGGCTCTTTTTTTATAATTATTTAGAAATAAATAATAATAATAATAATAATAATAAAAAATTGGGTTCCCCCCAAATTGGTTCCCCAGCCAAGGTGAAGCTGACAGCTGTGGTCTGGTATTCTCAGGGTGGGAAGGTCCATAGTTATTGGCCTTTCACAGCCTAAAAATAGCAGGCCGCAGACACCCCAGAAGTGGCACATCTATTAGATGCGCCAATCCTGGCGCTTCGCCCCAGCTCATCCCGTTGCCCTGGTGCGGTGGCAAACGGGGTAATAAATCGGGTTGATACCAGCTGTGTAATGTGACCTGGCATCAAGCCCAGCAGTTGGTGGTGTCATGGTGTCTATCAGATACCCGACATCACAACTGTCAGTAATAAAAGTAGACAAAAAAATTAACAAAAAAAAAAATATTTGAAAAAACTCTCCCCAAAATATTCCCTCTTTCCCAAATTTATTGTAAAGAAAAACAAAATCTCCTGTAATCTATTTTGGAAGTCCCACGACGACTCTGGACCTTCTAGAATACGGGGTGACACGCTCAGGGAACGTGTTCCCCATTTTCTAGTAGTGCAGACCCTCCATGTGAGGAGTGTGGGTGCAATGAATCTGCACCTACCCTCCTCGGGTCACAGCAGCAGTGTGCGTGCAGCCAGGGCAGCTCTCACTGAACACAGGAAGCTGAGCGGAGCTGACAGCCACGCTCTGCGCATGCGCATAGCGTTCATTGTGAAGGAGGAGGGACGCGGGGGGATCAACGCTGCAAAAAGGTAAAAACAGCGGGCGAACACCGGGGGTATGGTGGGGACATAGCTGGACCTGGTGAGGAGTTTTCTGTTGCATGTGTCATGGCACATGCGACAGAAATCAGAGGAAGAGGGTGAATGCGGGCGGCGCGTTATTGTGCGTTCTGTCATCTTGGATGAATCGGGAGGGGGCAGAAATGCAGTGAGGCACCTTCTACAGGCTGTGCCCATACTGTTTCTGCCTTTTCCCATCCATTTCAACCTCTTCCTCAGTCACCACAGCTCACTGATAGGTCCAACATGAAATTATTCGAGTTTCCCATAGACTTACATTGGGTGTCGGATATTCGCGAATACTTGAATAGCTGCGAGGTATTTGTCGGATATTTGGCGGAGCGAATAATAGGGTATTCGATCATTCCTATTGCTTCCCCCTTTCCAAATATGAATAGGTCGGCTTTTCTTGCTCAATCTCTCATCTCATGGGGATCCATTACCCAGCATATCCATGCAATTCATGCAGATAACACGATTATCTCATGACTATGCTAATCCTATTAAGGGTATGTGCGCACTAGGCGTTTTTTTCACGCTGCGTTTTTATGTGCGTTTTTGTCTCAAAAAACGCACCCGCGGCTAAAAAACGCGGCAAAAACGCATGCGTTTTTGCCGCGATTTGGTGCGTTTTTTGCTGCGTTTTTGCTCACTGCGTTTTTAATCTGTGCACAATGCCATTAAAGATTGTTGATGGGAAAAAAAAAAAAAAAGGTCTGATGTCATTTCCTTCTTCAAAATGTTCATTGTATGCAGGAGAGCAGACAGCTGCAGAACTAGTGTATGCAGGAGAGCAGACAGCAGCTGCAGAACTACAAGGCTCAGCAGCCTCCATCCAGGACTGTATGCAGTTTTTTGCCCAAAAAGAAAAAAAAAATGACATGGGCTTCACCATATTTTTGTATGCTAGCCGGGTACAGCAGGCAGGTATGGCTGCCCCCAACCCCCAGCTGCCTATTTGTACCCAGCTGGGAACCAAAAATATAGAGAAGCCCTTTTTTTTTAATTATTTCATGAATTTCATGAAATAATTAAAAAAAAAAAATGACGTGGGCTTCGCCTAATTTTTGAGTCCAGCCGGGTACAACTAGGCAGCTGGGGATTGGAATCCACAGTGCAGGGTGCCCAAGATTTCTGGGCACCCCCACTGCGAATTGCAGTCCGCAGCCACCCCAGAAAATGGCGCTTTCATAGAAGCGCCATCTTCTGGCGCTGTATCCAACTCTTCCAGCTGCCCTGATGCCGGGTGGCTAGCTAGGTAATAATGGAGTTAGGGCTAGCTGTATATTATCAGCTAGCCCTAAGCCCGAAATTCATGGTGTCACGCCAGTATTAGACATGGCCACCATGAATTTCTAGTAAAGATAAAAAAAAAACACAACACAGAAAAATATTTTTATTAGAAATAAAACACAACACAATTAGTGACTCCATCTTTATTGAAATAAAGAACCCCCCCTCCGCAGTAATCCTGGGTCAAGGGTCCCGCGCCGTCCAATCCGGATCCAATATCATCTGATCGGTTTGCTGGAAGGCAAAGCGATCAGATGATGTGTCCGGTTCTAGGGGCTGAAGCACATCACACATCGGCTGATTGTATAAAAGCCGTTTATACAATCAGCAGATGCATCGGTGAAAAAAAAAAAAATACTCACTTATGTGCTGATTACCGGCCGCTCCTGGAGCAATCGATTGGACAGGAGTCTGATCCCGTCCGATCGCTGCCGGAGCTGCCGGTAATCAGCTGATGAAGTCCCCTGACGGCAGGATCAGCTGATAGCCGGCCGGGCGCGAAAAAGCCAGCGAGACTACGATCAGTTGATTCGTCAGGTGACTGCATCAGGTGATCCACCGCCAGGTCCTGCAAGCAAGGTCCTGCCCCGGGGAGACTGCACACAGCCAGAGCGGCGGGACCGGGACAGGAGCGGGCATGGCACCGGGACCCTGCGGACAGGTGAGTATATATGACATTTTTTTTTTTCTACTGTTCACTTTGGTTTTCGCCGCTGCCTCCACCTCCCGCCCAGACATGGCGCCGCACGGAGCTGACATGGCACCGGACGGGAGGTGGAAGCGGCGGTGACGGTATCGGGAGGATTCATGCTTCTGTGTTTACCAACAGAAGGAATCCTCTTCCTGTACACGTCACTGTAGTACCCACCCCTTGCGTTTATAGCTGCGTTTTTAGTCATAGAAACGCAGCTATATGCGTTTTTCATTGCGTTGTTGAACATTCATTGAACTCAATGGGTGAAAAACGCAGTGAAAAACGCAGAAATAATTGACATGCTGCGTTTTTGTGGTCACCACAAAAACGCAGCTAAAAAAAACGCTGTGTGCGGACAGCACTTATGAAAACCCATTGACATTGCTGGGGAAGGAAAGTCACTGCATTTTCAGCACAAAAACGCGGTAAAAAACGCTGCTAAAAACGCGGCAAAAACGCCTAGTGCGCACACAGCCTAAATAGGTAGCTCCGATTTAGCCTTGTTCACACAGGTAAGGCCCAGTCACACTAAACAACATCGCTAGCAACATCGCTGCTAACAACGTTTGTGATGTAGCAGCGATGTTGCTAGTGATGTTGCTGTGTGTGACATCCAGCAATGACCCGACCCCTGCTGTGAAGTTGCCGGTTGTTGCTGAATGTCCTGGGCCATTTTTTAGTTGTTGCTCTCCCGCTGTGAAGCACAGATCGCTGACAGCGACAGAGCAACAACTGAATGTGCAGGCAGCAGGAGCCGGCTTCTGCGGACGCTGGTAACCACAGTAAACATCGGGTAACCAAGAAGCCCTTCCCTTGGTTACCCGATATTTACCTTCGTTACCAGCCTCCGCCGCTCTCACTGTCAGTGCCGGCTCCTGCTCTGTGCACATGTAGCTGCAGGACACATCGGGTTAATTAACCCGATGTGTGCTGTAGCTAAGAGAGCAGGGAGCCAGCACTAAGCGGTGTGCACTGGTAACCAAGGTAAATATCGGGTTGGTTACCCGATATTTACCTTAGTTACCAAGCGCAGCATCTTCCACGCGTCGCTGGGGGCTGGTCACTGGTTGCTGGTGAGATCTGCCTGTGTGACAGCTCCCCAGCAACTCGTGTAGTGACGCTCCAGCGATATCTGCCAGGTCAGGTTGCTGGTGGGATCGCAGTGTGACATCTCACCAGCAAAAACAAGGAATAACCCCGGCACACTACTACTCCCAAAATAAGAGTCAATGGGTTTAAATATGCAAATTTTTCTTTATTGATCAAAAAGTAAATTAGTAGAATGTGTAATATGATTCGTCCGAAAGGTCGACGTTTCAGCCTTAAGCCTTCGTCAGACCGGACATTATCATAGTAGTATGGTAGTATGAAATCATATGAAGTACAGTCTCAGCAATATGCGTGTGCACGCTGCATCAGTAATATGCTGAAATTCGATTCTGTGGCAATATCAATATGTGGACCGCGGGTCTGTCAGTCGTATGTTGTATATAATGAACTATGACCATAGAAGGGGCTCAGTAGGCTCAACGACCATAGCCAATATGGTGGCACCAGGTAGACTAGGTTGTAGTCCGGTAAGACAATATGGGCACGCTACGTTTTCAGTGGTATGCGCAGGTACACTGGGGTCCCGAAGGGATCAGTAATATGGATGGATACCGTAGGTATGCCGTTGGTATATACTGCTTAAATGAATGGAGCTAATGAGGTAGCCAGGTGTATAATATCACCGGTAGGACCGGAGGAGTCTGTGGCCAAATCCTGCCAAAACGGTGCTGGAGCCGGGCGTGCGGTCTGTGTGTGAATCTTCTGTCCTGTGTCCTATTGTCTTACCGGACTACAACCTAGTCTACCTGGTGCCACCATATTGGCTATGGTCGTTGAGCCTGCTGAGCCCCTTCTATGGTCATAGTTCATTATATACAACATACGAATGAGGCTGCTTTCACACCTCCGGTTTCTGCAATGCGGCACACTCCGGCACTTTGCAGGAAAATCGCAACCGTTTTTTTTTTGCTGCCGGTTGCGTTTTTTCTGCATAGACTTTAATTAGTGCTGCATTGTGCCGCATGGCCTTGCGTTCCATCCGGTTTTTGTTAGCCGATGCGGCGGCCGGATGGAACGTTCCCTGGCACGTTTTTTCGTGCGGCAAAAAAAACCGCATTGCGCCGCATTCGGCCGATGTGGCGCATTTTTCAATGCATGCCTATGGCGGCCGGATGCGGCAAAAACCGTATCCGGTCGCCGCATGCGGTTTTTGCCATTGCGCATGCTCAGTAGCATGCCGCAAGCGGCAAAAACCGGACGGGCCGCAAGGGAAAAACTTATGCAAAGGATGCGGTGTTTTCGCCGCATCCGTTGCATAGCTTGCACAGCCGGATTGAGCCGCAGCGCTCAAGCCGGATGTGTGAAAGCAGCCTGACGGACCCGCGGTCCACATATTGATATTGCCACAGAATCTAATTTCAGCATATTACTGATGCAGCGTGCACACGCGTATTGCTGAGACTGTACTTCATATGATTTCATACTACTATGATAATGTCCGGTCTGACGAAGGCTTAAGGCTGAAACATCGACCTTTCGGACGAATCATATTACACATTCTACTAATTTACTTTTTGATCAATAAAGACAAATTTGCATATTTAAACCCATTGACTCCTATTTTGGGAGTACCAGTGTGCCGGGGTTATTCCTTGTTTTTGCTGTATTTTACCTCCGAGCACCTGCACATTTCGGTGACGCAGAGCTTATCTCTCCCTTTGACATCTCACCAGCGACCTCCTAGCAACTTACCAGCGATCCCTATCAGGTTGGATCGTTGTTGGGATCGCTGGTAAGTTGTTTAGTGTGACTGGGCCTTAAATCCGCATAATCCCTTCAGCTCAGGCTGGATCCCTTTGATTTCAATTTGCTGATACAATCCCTCTGTGATTTCTATGCGTTAATGGATTAAGTTAATCCTTATAGTTCTCCTATACACTATGTAGCAGTTCTATATATTCACCACTGATGTATACATTTCATGATTCTCTTAATTTTCCCTATATTCCACATAGATATCCAGCCCATGCCCCTGACTATGCTTTCATGCACCCAGCATGAGCCTTCACGTAGTTACACTCCTTCATCTATATACTTTCTCATTCACCACTTGCCATCTCCAAGAGTGTGCAAAGCAGTAATCAAAGCAAAAGGCGGCGACTGTGAAGAACCTAGAATATAAGACATATTTTCAGTTGTTTCACACTTTTTTGATAACTATTTCATTCCACGTGTGTTAATTCATAGTTTTGATGCCTTCAATGTGAATCTACAATTTTCAGACTCCTGAAAATAAAGAAAACTCTTTGAATGAGAAGGTGTGTCCAAACTTTTGGTCTGTACTGTACATATATTATTTTGCTGTCATATTGAGATGAAACAATCATGTACATTTTGTGACATAATTGCCTTCTTACATGTATATATATATATATACACACACCGTGTTTTTCCAAAAATAAGACACTGTCTTATATTTTTTTTTGCCCCCCCAAAAAACCACTAGGGCTTATTTTTGGAGGAGGTCTTATTCTTGGAGAAACAGGGTTGGGAGTAAGTTTACCCCCCAAAACAAGCAGACCCCCCCCCCACTTCCCAGGAGACTCATACTCACCAGACCAGGACGTCTGCGTGGTTCCCAGGTCCTCCTGTGATCTCCGGTCGGTGCTGCACGCCGTCCTACCCTGCTACTAGCTTGTAGTGGGTGGGCCTACCCCCTACAGTACCAGCATAGTTAACCCGGAATTGTAATTATTAAAAATGTTGATTTTATGATTATACTGTAATATTGTGTTAGGGCACCCCCTAGTGGCCGGGTGGGACGGCTGTCGCCACCGGGGAGGAGGAGTCGGCTGGATGTCTAGGGAAGGTCTGTGTGTGTGTGGTAGAGAAGGATCCGGGACAGCAGTGTGTGAACATCGGTGGCAGTGTGTGTGTGAGCGGAACATCAGGAGACGCCGGAGAAACGGAGGGGGACGCAACCTCAAGGTCTTATTCCGCTGGTGTGGGTCCGGTGTGTGCTTGACCTAGAAGTGGGAGCCCGGAGAAGCAGAGTACCCAGGGCATATCCCCACTAGAGGGCGCGTTTGGGCAGGTTGTCCCCAGCTCCACAGAAAGTGCCAGAATCTGCTGACCGGATTGGATTGTTTTTCCTGTGAAAATAAATGTCATCTTTTATTAGCATCAGCTTTTGCCTGAAGACTGTTTGTGTCCCATCCGTCGAAGACACCGTCACACACTGCCCCATCAAGTCAGCCTCTGAAGTAAAAGAAGTGGTGAAGGCCGGGGTCAGTCTCAGAGACCTTGCCACGACTACACAGCCTGAGGTGACCCTGGCTCATCACTTCATGTGGCGTAGTCGGCAGGATGCGATTCCCCTGCCAGGAACCCAAGAAGCTGGGGATCAAGTAGTGCCTGGGGCACAGGACCCTGACTACGAGGAAAGATTTCCAGTTCCCTGGTGGGAAGAGAACATAGTGCCGGCAGCGTTGGACCGGGTACAAGATGGCGGCAAGAGAGCCGTTATCTGTGAAGAAGAAGAAAAGGCGCGAAAGTTTGGCGCCGAAAGAAGAGCCTGGGGCTGGCCGGTGCCGAGGAAGAGGTACAGAGTACTCCGCCCAAAGAGGGGAGGCGCCAGTCCCAGGGCACGTCGAAGAACATGTAGAGTGGGCGGTGTACTGAAGAGAAAGAAGTACCGCCGCGGAGGAGTCAAGATTATGCGTGAGGCTGGGGGAGGATTCTGTTTAAGAGCGGGAAATAGAGGCCCGCCTCCTCTTTCCTCAGTCTCAGCTTTGACGCCGCCGCTATCTACAGTACAGCGATCAGAGATGGAGGCTTCAGGACATCCGGAGGAACTTGCTACTACCATGGCTCTGGTCAGCCTAGGCCGGGGACGCCCCAAGTTTGTTCCCGCGAGTGAAGCATCCCTTGCCGATCTCCCGATCGGACCGGGAGGTTCCACGCGCCCTGAGAAGGTGTCCTGGAAAACCACCTGGGACGCGCAGTCCGGAAGTACCATCACCGAAGTCCGGGCGACGTACGCCACGCCGCCACCAGGAAGCCGGTCTTTGAGGATTACGGCCTTCCCTTGGGAGACCCCACAGCTTGGCGCCACCGCCGCACCATCTGCCCCCGTGCGGGAGCCGGCTGGAGTAGCTGCCGAGCGACTGGTGGAAGACCTCCGGGGCTTCGTCTGGGACCCGGTGATTGTCCCGTCCACCGCACCATACTCCAGAGCTCCGTCCCCGCCACCCGACCCGGTTCAGGAACGCCTCCTTGCTGAAACCATTGTCCGGGAGATGCTGTCCGGTCCCGGCGCTGAGGAGCTGGCCCTGCAATTCACCACCGGAGTGGTGGTGAAGTTTAATCAACAGGAGGGTTACGGCTTCATCCGCGAAGTACATACCGGGGATGACTATTTCTATAATAGAGTCCACCTGGATGTGGAGGGGCTGCCCAAGCGTCTCCACACGCTGTACCCGGGCGAGAAGGTCCAATTTTTCCCCGATGCCGGTAGCCGCGGCCTATTCGCGGTGGGAGTCACGCGGATGCCAACCGCCCGGGAAGCGGCTCAGTGGCAGCAAGAGCTGGAGTGGGAGGAGCAGCAAGAACGGCGTCGGAACCACCCAAAGCCGGAGCCGACCGCGGCCTCCCATTCCCGGCGTACAGCGGCAGCTGCACCGGAAGCACCAACAGGCTCGACCACTGACCCGGAGAAGGTTACCCCGGTGGTAGCAGTGAACCAGAACGTGACCAACAAACCGGTCATCGTTCTGGATATACCGCCAGCCACGCCGCAACCACCCCGGGGAGCGACACCATCACCTCCACCGGTAGCTGAAGAAGCTGTGGCAGCAGAACCATCCTTTGCTCCGGTATCGTTCAGAAGACTGCGTCGCCAACCGGGACAGTCACTAGGTGCTTACATACAGGCCCAGACGGAGGAGTGGAAGCGGTCCTGGCCTCCTGAGTAAGTCCTTACATTTTCTTGTTAAGACCGGTATGGTTCACAGACCGGCAGAAGTTCAAGTTTTATTGTTCCAAGTTTTGTTCGTCGGCTGCTCGCCCCTAAAGACCGGGAGCGCTGTTGCGCCTCCGGGCGCCATCAAAGACCGGGAGCGCTGCTGAGCCTCCGGGCGCCATCCAAGGACCGGGAGCGCTGTTGAGCCTCCGGGCGCTACCTAGAGACCGGACGCGCTGCTGAACTGTCGCACTCTGGATTGGCGTCTCTTTTGTGGACGGGCCGCAGGTGATGGACTGGACTGGAGTTTATCACCATGATGTTTATGGTTTTATAGCTAATGTTTTAGACAGAGCCTTGCCGGGAGGCTCGGATTTTAAGAGGGGAGGCATGTAGTGGGTGGGCCTACCCCCTACAGTACCAGCATAGTTAACCCGGAATTGTAATGATTAAAAATGTTGATTTTATGATTATACTGTAATATTGTGTTAGGGCACCCCCTAGTGGCCGGGTGGGACGGCTGTCGCCACCGGGGAGGAGGAGTCGGCTGGATGTCTAGGGAAGGTCTGTGTGTGTGTGGTAGAGAAGGATCCGGGACAGCAGTGTGTGAACATCGGTGGCAGTGTGTGTGTGAGCGGAACATCAGGGGACGCCGGAGAAACGGAGGGGGACGCAACCTCAAGGTCTTATTCCGCTGGTGTGGGTCCGGTGTGTGCTTGACCTAGAAGTGGGAGCCCGGAGAAGCAGAGTACCCAGGGCATATCCCCACTAGAGGGCGCGTTTGGGCAGGTTGTCCCCAGCTCCACAGAAAGTGCCAGAATCTGCTGACCGGATTGGATTGTTTTTCCTGTGAAAATAAATGTCATCTTTTATTAGCATCAGCTTTTGCCTGAAGACTGTTTGTGTCCCATCCGTCGAAGACACCGTCACACACTGCCCCATCAAGTCAGCCTCTGAAGTAAAAGAAGTGGTGAAGGCCGGGGTCAGTCTCAGAGACCTTGCCACGACTACACAGCCTGAGGTGACCCTGGCTCATCACTTCAAGCTGACACACACAGAAGATCCCAGACACACACAGAAGATCCCAGACACAAACAGCAGATCACTCACACACACACAGAAGATCACAGGCACACACAGCAGATCACTCACACAGCAGATCACTCACAGCAGATCACTCACACACAGAAGATCGCAGGCACACACAGCAGATCACTCACACAGCAGATCACTCACACACACACACACACACACACACACAGAAGATCGCAGGCACACACAGCAGATCACTCACACAGCAGATCACACACACAGCAGATCACTCACACACACACACACACACACACACACACACACACACACAGAAGATCGCAGATATACACAGCAGATCACACACACACATCCAATCGCAGGCACACACATCCGATCACAGATACACACAGCAGATCACAGATACACACAGCAGATCACAGGCACACACAGCAGATCACAGGCACACACAGCAGATCACAGGCACACACAGCAGATCACAGGCACACACAGCAGATCACTCACACACACACACAGAAGATCGCAGATACACACAGCAGATCACACACACACATCCGATCACAGATACACACAGCAGATCACAGATACACACAGCAGATCACAGGCACACACAGCAGATCGCAGGCACACACAGCAGATCGCAGGCACACACAGCAGATCGCAGGCACACACAGCAGATCGCAGGCACACACAGCAGATCACTCACACACACACAGAAGATCGCAGATACACACAGCAGATCACACACACACATCCGATCACAGATACACACATCCGATCACAGGCACACACAGCCGATCACAGGCACACACATCCTATCACAGGCACACACAGCCGATCACAGGCACACACATCCTATCACAGGCACACACAGCCGATCACAGGCACACACATCCTATCACAGGCACACACATCCTATCACAGGCACACACAGCCGATCACAGGCACACACATCCTATCACAGGCACACACAGCCGATCACAGGCACACACAGCCGATCACAGATACACACAGCCGATCGCAGATACACACAGCCGATCACAGATACACACAGCCGATCACAGATACACACAGCCGATCACAGGTACACACGGCCGATCACAGATACACACAGCCGATCACAGGCACACACAGCCGATCACAGATACACACAGCCGATCACAGGTACACACGGCCGATCACAGATACACACAGCCGATCACAGATACACACAGCCGATCACAGGTACACACGGCCGATCACAGATACACACAGCCGATCACAGATACACACAGCCGATCACAGGCATACACAGCGGATCACAGATACACACAGCCGATCGCAGACACACACACAGCAGATCGCAGATATACACACAGCAGATCGCAGATATACACAGCAGATCACACACAGCAGATCGCATATACACAGCAGATCACACACAGCAGATCGCAGGCACACACAGCCGATCACAGATACACACATCCGATCACAGGCACACACAGCCGATCACAGATACACACATCCGATCACAGATACACACAGCAGATCACAGGCACACACAGCCGATCACAGGCACACACAGCCGATCACAGATACACACATCCGATCGCAGATACACACATCCGATCACAGGCACACACAGCAGATCACAGGCACACACATCCGATCACAGATGCACACATCCGATAGCAGGCACACACAGCCGATAACAGATACACACATCCGATCACAGGCACACACAGCCGATCACAGATACACACATCCGATCGCAGAAAAACACAGCAGATCACACACACAGCAGATTACACACACACACACACACACACACATCACATCACATCCAGCACATACGGCAGCATGGAATGAAGTAAGTCACGTGTCCGGCCGCAGGTCCTGTTCGTCGCGCTGCACCGCACTGCCTCTCAGGATTCTCCTGGCGAGAAGAGATCGGTGTCGCTGGATGAGGTGAGTGTGTATGCGATCCGATGTGTGTGTGATTTGATGTTTGCGTGTGATCCGATGTTTGTGTGTGCGATCTGATTATGTGTGCGATCCGATGTCTGTGTGTGAGATCTGATTGTGTGTGTGTGTGAGATCTGATTGTGTGTGTGTGTGTGTGTGAGATCTGATGTGTGTGCGATCCGATGTCTGTGTGTGAGATCTGATTGTGTGTGTGTGTGAGATCTGATTGTGTGTGTGTGTGTGTGTGTGTGAGATCTGATGTGTGTGCGATCCGATGTTTGTGTGTGAGATCTGGTGTGTGTGCGATCCGATGTTTGTGTGTGAGATCTGGTGCGTGTGTGAGATCTGATTATGTGTGCGATCCGATGTCTGTGTGTGAGATCTGATTGTGTGTGTGTGTGTGTGAGATCTGATGTGTGTGCGATCCGATGTCTGTGTGTGAGATCTGATTGTGTGTGTGTGTGTGTGAGATCTGATGTGTGTGCCATCCGATGTCTGTGTGTGAGATCTGATTGTGTGTGTGTGTGAGATCTGATGTGTGTGCGATCCGATGTCTGTGTGTGAGATCTGATTGTGTGTGTGTGTGAGATCTGATGTGTGTGCGATCCGATGTCTGTGTGAGATCTGATTGTGTGTGTGTGAGATCTGATTGTGTGTGTGTGTGTGAGATCTGATGTGTGTGCCATCCGATGTCTGTGTGTGAGATCTGATTGTGTGTGTGTGTGAGATCTGATGTGTGTGCGATCTGATGTCTGTGTGTGAGATCTGATTGTGTGTGTGTGTGTGTGAGATCTGATATGTGTGCGATCCGATGTTTGTGTGTGAGATCTGATTGTGTGTGTGTGTGTGTGAGATCTGATGTGTGTGCGATCCGATGTCTGTGTGTGAGATCTGATTGTGTGTGTGTGTGTGTGTGTGAGATCTGATGTGTGTGCGATCCGATGTTTGTGTGTGAGATCTGGTTGTGTGTGAGATCTGATGTGTGTGCGATCCGATGTCTGTGTGTGAGATCTGATTGTGTGTGTGTGTGTGTGTGTGTGTGAGATCTGATGTGTGTGCGATCCGATGTTTGTGTATGAGATCTGGTGTGTGTGTGAGATCTGATTGTGTGCGATCCGATGTTTGTGTATGAGATCTGGTGTGTGTGTGAGATCTGATTGTGTGCGATCCGATGTTTGTGTGTGAGATCTGGTGCGTGTGTGAGATCTGATTATGTGTGCGATCCGATGTCTCTGTGTGAGATCTGATTGTGTGTGTGTGTGAGAGATCTGATGTGTGTGCGATCTGATGTTTGTGTGTGAGATCTGGTGCGTGTGTGAGATCTGATTATGTGTGCGATCCGATGTCTCTGTGTGAGATCTGATTGTGTGTGTGTGTGAGAGATCTGATGTGTGTGCGATCCGATGTTTGTGTGTGAGATCTGGTGCGTGTGTGAGATCTGATTATGTGTGCGATCCGATGTCTCTGTGTGAGATCTGATTGTGTGTGTGTGTGAGAGATCTGATGTGTGTGCGATCTGATGTTTGTGTGTGAGATCTGGTGCGTGTGTGAGATCTGATGTGTGATCGCTGCAGGTCCTGCCGCTCAGTGTCGGGTGAGTGTAATTGCCGGGTGCTGCTCTGTATAATGAAGTGTCCTGTAGTATCTGTAACTTTTTTAGCTGCACGGACACTTCATTATTGATCCGGGACTAGGGCTTATTTTCGGGGGAGGGCTTATATTTAAGCCTTTCTCCGAAAATGCTGAAAATCCCTGCTAGGGCTTATTTTTGGGGGAGGTCTTATTTTTTGGAAAAACACGGTGTATATGTATAATATATATATATATATATATATATGTGTGTACGTTTATTATATATTGTGACATCAATTCTGTACCAGGGGGCGTTTAGTATTTCTGCCAGGTTAATGTTTTTCCCCTTTAGGTGTTGTGTACCTTGTACGGGAAAATGCAGTTCCTCTCTTGGATGATGAATGATATTCATCACATGGGTGACTTGGATTTGGGGTTTTATAGTTCTGGGATTTAGGGATATTCTTCTCCCTGTGTGATGTGACTCTAGTGACCCCTACTGGCATCATTTTTAAATACAGCATGAGCACAAGCAATTTGCTTTACATTAAATGTGACCCCGGTCCTTAGTAATCTGTGTAGATACATATGTGTGCTGCTCCAACAATGGATTTGGAATATTATATTTAATATTCTATACTTAATAAAAATTCTTTGTTATTGTATAAACATGGACATTTGTTTTTTCCTTTTTCTGTACTACTTGCTATTTACGATTTTGCCCTACGTATAGTCCACAATAGAGCACTTATATATCATGACAATATCTATTATTCTTTGAATATCCATGATTATATGGATTTATTATAGAAATGCATTTGTATACATTGCAATTTGTCATTTACGTTTACTGTATGTCTGTCATGATTCATGCTCTGCTGTTCCTGAGCCGGTGCATGTACCCTGCCTACGGGGTTTAGGTCCCTTGGGAGGGTCCGTTCATTCTGGCCTTGTTTGGCAGGTCACGCCGCCATATCTTGGTGCTGCTATCTCCGGGATGCCGCCAGTAATATTTCTGGCTCTGCTGCGTGCAATGTTCCTGAGAAATGTTCTGTTTCTTGTCCTGTTACCCATTACTGGTCGTTCTGACCTCTGTCCTTCCTGCCCAACCTGATGTCCGTTTCCCAGGCCTGTCCTTACCTCCTTCCCTCCTTTCCGACCTAGCCTCCGTCCCTCCTGCCTGACCTGATCTCTGCTTCCCAACCTGTCCTTACATCCGTCCCTCTTTCCCGACCTAACCTCCGTCCCCCCTTTCCGACCTGATCTCTGCTTCCCAGCCCGTCCTGACCTCCGTCCCTCTTGCCCGTCCTGACCTCCGTCCCTCTTGCCCGTCCTGACCTCCGTCCCTCTTGCCCGTCCTGACCTCCGTCCCTCTTGCCCGTCCTGACCTCCGTCCCTCTTGCCCGTCCTGACCTCCGTCCATCCTTTCCGTCCTGACCTCCATCCCTCCTGACCTCCGTCCCTCCTTTCCGATCTGACCTCCGTCCCTCCTTTCCGACCAGACCTCCGTCCCTCCTTTCCGACCAGACCTCCGCCCCAACTTTCCGACCAGACCTCCACCCCTCCTTTCCGACCAGACCTCCGCCCCTCCTTTCCGACCAGACCTCCGCCCCTCCTTTCCGACCAGACCTCCGTCCCTCCTTTCCGACCAGACCTCCGCCCCTCCTTTCCGACCAGACCTCCGCCCCTCCTTTCCGACCTGACCTCCGCACCTCCTTTCCGACCTGACCTCCGCCCCTCCTTTCCGACCTGACCTCCGCCCCTCCTTTTTGACCTGACCTCCGTCCCTCCTGCCCATCCTGACCTCCGTCCCTCCTGCCCGTCCTGACCTCCGTCCCTCCTGCCCGTCCTGACCTCCGTCCCTCCTGCCCGTCCTGACCTCCGTTCCTCCTGCCCGTCCTTACCTCCATCCCTCCTGACCTCCGTCCCTCCTGCCCGTCCCGACCTCCGTCCCTCCCATCTGTCCTGACCTCGGTTCCTCCCTGTCCTCCGGACTCCAGTCTTGTCCCATGTCCTCCACTCCCTCCCCTGTGCTTAATTTCTCACTGTTATAGATGATTAAGGGGGTCCTCGCTAATTTTTCAAAAAATCTTTATTCCAACTCATTACAATATGATTTTCTTCAATATTTTATTGCTCATATAAATAACACCCATGAAAAAAAAATCAACAGTTTACCAAATTAGACCATTCTGATGAATATCACTGTAGATGGATATAAATATAGAAAAATATACACATAGAAATATCAATAAATATCCCCACCAGTTTGATTAACTCTACAATCCCCTGCGTGAATCAGAAAAGTCTCCACTCCTCTCCCCAATGCAGCGCGCCATCAGCAGTGACATTGCCCCAGATAGTGCGGGACAGTACAGAACAAAGGAGTCACAGAAGAGAAGGGTCACACACAGACCTGTACAGAATATACATCACAAGGCCCCAGATTTTACACCACTGATTCCTATGGGCTCACAATAATCAGAAAAGGCACAAGTACAAGGGATTAGTCCCCTCATGGGGACCAATATTAAATAACAGTCATTCACATGCAATTCCTCATCAATAAGGCCCATTATACTGGTAGATTAGTCCATAGGTGTAACTTGTTAGACTCTGATAAATAATGCAAAGATTTAGTAGCTGAGGACTACACCGTGCGCAGAATTATTAGGCAAGTTGTATTTTAGAGGATTTTTTATTATTGATCAACAACTATGTTCTCAATCAGCCCAAAAGACTCATAAACATCAAAGCTTAATAGTTTTGGCAGTTGGAGGGGTTTAGATTTGGCTTCTTAGGAGGATCTGTCTGTGCAGGTGACTATTACTGTGCAGAATTATTAGGCAACTTAATAAAAACCACATCTATTCCCATCTCACTTATTTATTGTCACCAGGTAAACCAATATAACTGCACAAAATTTAGAAATAAACATTTCTTACATGTAAAAACAAAACCCAAAAAAATGAGTGCCCAATATCGCCCCCTTTCTTTCTGATGACACTCAGCAGCCGACCATCCATAGATTCTCTCATTGCTTGATCTGTTTACACTCAACATTGCGTGCAGCAGCCACCACAACCTCCAGACACCACAGCCTCCAGCCACCACAGCCTCCAGACACCACAGCCTCCAGACACCACAGCCTCCAGACACTGCTCCCAGAGGTGCACTGTTTTCCCTCCCTGTAGATCTCACATTTTATGAGGGACCACAGGTTCTCTATGGGGTTCAGATCAGGTGAACAAGGGGGCCATGTCATTATTTTTTCATCTTTTAGACCTTTACTGGCCAGCCATGCTGTGGAGTAGTTGGATGCATGTGATGGAGCATTGTCCTGCAGGAAAATCATGTATTTTTTGAACGATAGCGACTTCTTCCTGTACCACTGCTTGAAGAAGTTGTCTTCCAGAAACTGGCAGTAGGTCTGGGAGTTGAGCTTCACTCCATCCTCAACCCGAAAAGGTCCCACAAGTTGATCTTTGATGATCCCAGCCCATACCAGTGCCCACCTCCACCTTGCTGGCGTCTGAGTCGGAGTGGAGCTCTCCGCCCTTTACTGATCCAGCCTCTGGCCCATCCATCTGCCCATCAAGAGTCACTCTCATTTCATCAGTCCATAAAACCTTTGAAAAATCAGTCTTAAGATATTTCTTGGCCCAGTCTTGACGTTTTATCTTATGTTTCTTGTTCAGAGGTGGTGGTTTTCAGCCTTCCTTACCTTGGCCATGTCCATGTGCTTTTTGATAATCCAGTAATGCTGCAGCTCTGAAATATGGCTAAACTGGTGGCAAATGGCATCTTGGCAGCTTCACGCTTGATTTTCCTCAATTCATGGGCAGTTATTTTGCGCCTTTTTTTCCCAACACGCTTCTTGCGACCATGTAATGCTTGATTGTTCGGTGATCACACTTCAAAGGTTTGGCAATTTCAATACTGCTGCATCCCTCTGCAAGACAGCTCACAATTTTGGACTTTTCAGAGCCCGTCAAATCTCTATTCTGACTAAAGATGAGCCACCCCCCTAGAGTTCGAGTTCAGTTCGTCGAACGGTGCCCCGTTCGAGGAACCGTTCGACGAACCTCTCGAACCTCATTGAAAACAATGGCAGGCAATCACAAACACATAAAAACACATTATAAATGTACACATACAGTTAATAAACATTGCCATAACACTTACCTGTCCCCGCGATGCGTCCTGCACTCTGGCTCCCGCAGCTTTTCCATCAGATAATCGCTGTGTCCTCCCGGTAACCAGCACTGATGACAGGACCTATCGTGATGTCAAAATAGCATGTGACCAGTCACGTATCCATTATCTCTTTGGCTACATACTGGTCACATGGCTTTGACGTCATGCTAGGACCTGTCATTGCATCTCTCCGGTACACGGTGCACGTTTGTGTATCTCCGTGTACCGGCGACATGCTCTGCCACACGGTCGACTCCCCGGTCTGCTTCCCCGTTCCATTATTGACCGCCTAACACAGCCGGTCAATAACGGAGATCACCGTTGCCATAGCAACGCGCCTGTTAGCGGTGACGTCACCGCTAACAGCACGCAGCGGCACCGGGAATCACGTGATCGGAGCGGAGCACCGTTGCTATGGTAACCAGTCTGTCAGGGGTGACGTTACCGCTAACAGCCAGCAGCACTGATCACTCATGAAGTGAAAAGCTTGCACATGGAGCAGCAGCGTCTTTCTCCCATGCAGCGCTGCTGATGTAGCAGAGCTGCATTGGCTGAAGGAGAAAGAAGACAGAAGACCATGGATCGTGGAGGGATGAGGGGGAGTAATAAACATGGAGTCTCTAATGTGTCTGTGTATTTATTTCTATTAAAGTATTTTTTCTCTGTGTGGTGTCTTTTTTTTATTGGAGATTCTTAATGGCCGGGTCAAACATGCCTGACATTAAGAATCTCTAACTTAATACTAGCTGGTAAAACAAAGCTAGTATTAACTCATTATTACCCAGCGAGCCACTGGCATCAGGGCAGCTGGAAGAGTTGGATATAGCGCCAGAAGATGGCGCTTCTATGAGAGGTTTTTTTTAAATTATTTCATGAAATTCATGAAATAATTAAAAAAAGGGTTTCCCTATATTTTTAGTTCCCAGCCGGGTACAAGTAGGCAGCTGGGGGCAGCCGTACCTGCCTGCTATACCTGGCTAGCATACAAAAATATGGCGAAGCTCACGTCATTTTTTTTGTAGTTTTTTGGCAAAAAAAATAAAAAATGCTTCCCTGGATTTTCCATTGCCAGTGAACGTAACACCAAGCAGTGGGGGTTAGCAGCCAGTAGCTGCTTGGATTACCCTTAGCTAGCAATACAAAAAATGCAGCGGGAGCCCATATATTTTTTTTTTTAATTATTTATTTAAATAATTAAAACAAAAAGGGCTTCCCTGTATTTTGATTGCTGGACATCACAGTGCTGTAAAAATAAATCTTTAAAAAAAATGATGTAGCGCTCCTCGTTATTTTTGATTCTCAGCGCAGATAAAGCAGACAGCTATGGGTTGCCACCCCCATCTGCCTGGCGTTACCTTGTCTGGCAATCAAAATACAGGGAAGCCCATTCATTTTTTTTATTTAAAAAAATTAGTTAAAAAAAAAATGACGTTGGGTCCCCCCATTTTTGATAGCCAGCTAGAGTAAAGCAGAAGGATGTAGCCTGAAAACCACAGCTGGCAGCTTTACCGTGGTTGGTGATCCAATGTGGAGGTCACCCCAGGCTCTTATATACGCTTTTATAATTATTTTATAAATATTAATAATTACAAAAAAAAAGTAGGGTCCACCCCAAATTGGATCACCAGCGAAGGTAAAGCGGACAGCTGTGGTCTGGTATTCTCAGGGTGGGAAGGTCCATAGTTATTGGCCCTTCACAGCCTAAAAATAGCAGGCTGCAGGTGCCCCTGAAGAGGCGCATCGACTAGATGCGCCAATCCTGGCGCTTCACCCCAGCTCATCCCGTGCCCTGGTGCGGTGGCAAACGGGGTAATAAATGGGGTTGATACTAGCTGTAAGGTCACCTGACATCAAGCCCAGCAGTTTGTGATGTCATGGCGTCTATCAGATACCCGACATCACAAACTGTCAGTACTAACAAAAAAATAGACAAAAAAAATGTATTTGAAAAAACACTCCACCAAAACATTCCCTCTTTCACCAATTTATTGTAAGGAAAAAAATAAGGGGATCCCACGATGACTCTGGACCGTCTAGAATATGGGGGGACACACTCAGGGAACGTATCCCCCATTTTCTAGGAGTGCAGACCCTCCATGTGAGGATTGTGGGTGCAATGAATCTGTACCCACTCTCCCCGGGTCCACAGCAGCAGAGTCCATGTCGTAACTGTTGCTACCAAAGCTGCAATGCCCTGCTCATGAGGTAAGGGCATGCCTAATCAGGAGAACTATTCTACATTTCCAAATATTGGTATTTGCTGATATTATTGCTATTCCACCTACTATATATTGGGGATAGGATCTTGGAGATGGAATACCCCTTTAAATCCAGTTATCCAGCTGAATGAATACTAAACAACAGAGCTCGCTATTTAGTCATGTTTTCTTGTGGCGTATAACGGACTGTCATGTTTGGTAGTCGATCAGCAGGGCAACTATAAAATCAAATACCTCCATTTGGAAATGTAGTATAGCTGTCCTGATTAACTATGTTCCTTACCTCATGAGCAGGGCATTGCAGTAGCTTACAGATGCATAACCACCACTCACTGTGTCTGAACACAGGAAGCTGAGCTGACAGCCGCTCTGTGCATGCGGCAGCGTCTATTGTGAAGGAGGGGTCCGTGGGGGATCAACACTGCACAGGTACCGTGGGACACCAGGGAACACCGGTGGGGTTATAGCGGGTGACGTGGCAGGGCCTGGTGAGGAGTTTTCTGTCGCATGTGCCATGACATCAGACACATGAAATCAGAGGAGTAGGGTGAATGCGGCTGCCGCGCTGCTGTGCGCGCGGCCATCTTGGATTTCCGGGAGGGTGTCGGGGGGGGGCACTTTGGTGACACCGGGGGACCGGAGGGGACCGGGGAGGAGATTTATCTCCCATCTGACATGTGTTCATGCCAGATGGGAGATAAATAATTTTTTACCGGCGCTGTCATTTACTGTAACGTGATCATCGGTGTACGGTGTATACCTGTGATCACGTGAGCGGGGACCGGAAAAACCGTCCTGAATCATGATCTCCAGGGTCTCTGCCAGCCCTGAAACCCCGGAGATTTTCTGACGCCGGGGGGCGCTATTCACTTATTTCTGCCTGCTGTTTATAAACGGCAGATCAGAATAAGGCTACATTCACACGACCGATCAGTTTTTGTGGTCCGCAAAAAACGGTCCTTTTTTTTCATGGGTGCATCCGTGTGGCAAAAAAACTGAAGGAGGGAAAATACATAAATTTACCCAGGATCCATAGCTTCAACCTACATGAGGCGGTCACATGTTCACTCCAGTGCCATTTTCTACTGCTTTTCACAGCGTAGAGCGCTCTGGTGATTTTCTTGTGCTTGTGCACTTCATATCAGTCTTTTCTGTCATTATAATGGCAGAAAGACACATAATGTCCCACTCTGCATTTTGTAATTTTGCACCATTTGGTACCTTTCATGTGGCACTAAGGGGTGCTTAGCCTTGTATTTAGCAAAAAAAAAAAAATTACGTGGGGTTCCCCCTATTTTTGATAGCCAGCTAGGGTAAAGCAGACAGCTGCAGCCTGCAGACCACAGCTGGCAGCTTCACTCCCCACTTGGACTCTCCCCAGCCTAAAAATAGCAGGCCGCAGCCGCCCCAGAAGTGGCACATCCGTTAGATGCGCCAATCCTGGTGCTTCGCCCCGGCTCATCCCGTGCCCTGGTGCGGTGGCAAATGGGGTAATATATGGGGTTAATACCAGATGTGTAATGTCACCTGGCATCAAGCCCTGGGGTTCGTGAGGTCAGGCGTCTATCAGATACTCGACATCACAAACCCAGTCAGTAATAAAAAAAAAATAGACGACAAGCACATTTTCATTTGAAAAAACACTCCCCAAAACATTCCCTCTTTCACCAATTTATTAGAAAGAAAAACAAATCCAGGTCTGGTGTAATCCAAGGGGTTCCCATGACGATCCACACTGTCCCAGTCAATGAAGAACAGAATGTTCCCCATGGGCTGGGAGAGCATTGCAGTGACCTGAGCTAACATCAATGGGTCAGCCCAGGTCACTGCAGAGCATGACAAGTGCTGCTGTCAGGAGCGAGGTACATTACCTGCGGTGACGATCTCCTACACTGCTGATAGCAGAGCTGTCATGAACAGCCGGGGAAGTCGCTCAGAAATCCGCAGCTGTTCACAGATTTGTCACAACCACAACTACTCTCTAGCGCCCCCTTGTCTGCAGGCCACTTTTGGTACTGCAGGACAATGCATAAGATGAGGCTGCTGAGCTGATAATGCCAAATATTGGATGTCTCATAGCAAGGGTAAATGTATATATCACCGATTCCCGCTAATGGAATATATATATACCTCGGTACCCTTAATGATAGCACTCAATAATTGCATGATAGCACAATAATTCTACGCAATAATAATTGAGCTGCTACCACCCAGCTTTTCCGGGATAGCTGGGGACCCGTTTCAGATAGCATAAGGCCCTTCGGGTTTTTGGATTCGTATATAAAGCATGAGGATGGAACTATTCAATTTTTATATATTTAATCCGAAAATAGGCAGTGTTTAAAAAATATACAAGAATTTACAAAAGGGAACAATACAAATACAGTATAGTCAGTTACATAAAATAAAAGGTATAAAACGTGAAACTTACTAAGCTTGTGCCATAGACGTGGCGTCTACTTAGGGAGGGCGGGACTCCAAGAGAAGAAGATGGTAGAAGAACGGCCAGCATCACCCTTCATGATGCCCTCCAAGTACTGACTGACCCCCCAGAAAGGAGCTATTTCCTATTATGCCTTAGCTAACCCCCCTTTCTCTGTGACATCATTTTATGGTCTCTTGTGGACTGTGCTCCGATGGTTACACAGTTCCATAATTCTAGCTTTTTACATATCTTGGCCCCTTGGCCACTCAGGTGAAAGATATTAGCGTCATATTTTATATCTCGATTTTACATTTACATAGACACCAAACACAACGCATCTAGTACGATTTTACTGGTCAATACTAATTTGTTGTGATTCCGGTGATCTCCCAGTGGAACTAGATGGTGCGCTGGGTTCCGCACGACACAGGGATTCTGGCAATATGTTTTGCATTTTTCTGAGGAAAACACTGTGGAAAAGAAGCGCAATAGGGTCTTACCCCAGAAAAATGGGGGGGGAGTCAAGGAGGGTGGTCTTACTCACCTATAGGGGTTGTGAAAGTCACAACGCCTATAACAGCATATTAAGAAATCCAAGCCACGGCAGCGGACCCAAAAAAGGCAGATAACAGAGAGTAGTAGATAGGGATGTCAAACCGCGCCACTGACTCAGCCGATCCAGGAGATTATGGATTGATGTTGCTTTTATTCATTACACAGATCAAGTCAACGCGTTTCGGGAGTCACAGCTCCCTTCATCAGGACAGACTGGCAAGCAAAACAAATCTGCTGTACAAGGATTCCTTCCAGCAATATATACCTTACTGATGACGTCATGATCCACCCCCTTCTGAAAAAATTGGCGGGAATCCATACATAGAAAAAAATGTCATCATCTATTACATTCAACCTTTCTTATAGTAAATCAATTCAACATTATTATATCTGTCCTGACGACTAAGATGTATGAATTAAAAATGGATTAAAAAGAAAATAAAAACATGTGTTTGTGCAAAATCTATATGCGTACCTCTCTTTTATATATAGTGTCAAAATTATTGTAGGGAAACCATGCAAGTGTGCAACTAGACAATCACAACATTGCCTAGAACGTCTTTAGGAAAGTGTCAATTGATCAAAGCGGCTGGGTTGTGATCGTAAATTCAGCCAGCGCCATCCTGGAAGTGATCGTTGGGATGTGTTCAACCCATGGATTTATTACAAAGTATACTAAATGGAAAACTATTGAAGGAAAACGTGTCTAAAAGGATTAATTATCCAGTGAGTAAAAAAGTACATGGTATAAAAAAGGATGAAAAAAGAAAAAAGGAAAAGGATCAAATTTTATCCCTTAAAGAACAGTGTCATGGTCTTAGAACCAAAAACTAAAGAGACCATGAGCTTAGTGGAGGGGATTTGTGCCAACACAAGGCGCTATAGTTCCCTGTGTGTCAGTGTAGGGAAAAAAATAGATGAATGTCCACATAATTGTTAATTTCCCCGACCGACAAGCTAATGCGGATCATTCTATGGGAAAACAATTAATGTTGTTTTAGTCGAAAATCACCAACATCATACCATCATTTATTTAGGAATGATAATTTGGGGACCAGTAAAAAAGTAGATTATACCCGGTTAAAGGCGTGGGAAAAAAATACAGACATCTGCTTCGTAAGGATATGGAGCTAGTATAAGACTGAACTATGCCGTGAGGGTGAATAGAGTTCAAACCCGTGGGAACAAATCAAGTGCGCATGTCAAGGAGATCTCTCTCGAGGAATGTGTTTGTATGGAGCTATGTGTGGTGTATAATGTGTCCCTAGAACACTGCAATTGTTTTGTCTCTAACAGTTATTAAGAATATATATATATATATATGACTTAATGACTGTATGAGGAATATGCTACAATGTTTATATAAGAAAAGGACTGTGATTGCTAATGAGGCGACTGCCAAAATTAAGGATCTGTATAAAGAACTCAGTCATTTTGAATTGCACCCTGAATATAAAATAGCCAATTCCGATATCAACACTAAACTTACACAAATGGAACAAGATACTATTTTCAGAAAGTCGAAAAAATTACAGAGGGACAGGCAAGATATGATTCCCTCAAAATCTCAGGATCCCGTCCCTCGGGATCCATCTAGAGAACCTGTTAACCGCAGGTTCAGAATTAACAGTTTCAATAGTAAAAACTTTGTTAATAGCAAGTTCCATAAGAGTAGAAAAAGGTCTCTATCCTCTTCTAGGAATGGGATGGTGGGCCCTAGTTCTCTGAACTCTGAGACGACCCCCATCCGACAAACTCCCATTAATTCTGATGTAGGGGGATTACAAACTAAAATATCTTCTATTGAACCCCCTGGGGGAAATCTAAATATGGCACCTAAGAAAGGGGTTCCGAGTGAACCGTCCAATAAGATACAGATAGATATTCCTAAGAGTGATGGGAATGTGAGAGATTTTGAAAGCACTAAAAGACAACTCGAAGCTCTAAGGATTCAGATCGAAAGAATCCGCAAGGACAGAGACATAGCCTTGGAAAAAGAGTTCAATAAATTGATCCCTTTAGATGAACCCGACAAGGATTTCATAGATCTCCTTGAATTATCTACACATGAGGAGTTTATTCCCCTACCTGAGATACCTAGTGAAAATGAACCGATGACTATCCTATCTCCTAGGGCCTCCCCCATTATTAGCCCCAAAACTAGTACGATTACCATTGATAACTCCCAAAAAGGCAACACGTGTGTTCCTTTTTTAGCCTTGGCCAGAAAGTCACAGAGCCATATAACCAACTTTCTGACACCAAGAACAGGAAAGAGAAAAAGCACTAAAAGGATCCAGGGCTGGATTTAGGGTCAAACAAAAAAGAGAGAAGAGATCTATTACACGAGACATTAATTTAGGTATTTTTAATCTATCAGATTACCCCCTATCCAAAGGGGAGCTTAAAATTCTTAGGAAAGGCTTGTCTTTCTGTCCTGCTACCAGTGCTAATGACTTCGAGTTGTACTTGGACTTTCAGAAATTTGTAAGAAAGCTCACCTTAACTAGACATTTTGAGATACACAAGACCCATCCCAATACATACATAGAGAGCCCTGAATTTTTCATCATACGGATTTAAAATCAAAATCCAACTTTTATCCTGTACGGAGCAAGGGTCACCATCTAGAAACTTTTAGTGATTTAGTTTTGGAAGAATTTAAGAAACTCTCAAGCTATAGGAATTCAGTAAAAACCAATTTAAATATGGATGAGAGAAGAGCCTTAGGGGTGCTTCACACACAGCGAGCTCGCTGCCGAGATCGCTGCTGAGTCACGCTTTTTGTGACGCAGCAGTGACCTCATTAGCGATCTCGCTGTGTGTGACAATGAGCAGCGATCTGGCCCCTGCTGCGAGATCGCTGCTCGTTACACACAGCCCTGGTTCGTTTTCTTCAAAGCCGCTCTCCTGCTGTGACACACAGATCGCTGTGTGTGACAGCAAGAGAGCGACAAATGAAGCGAGCAGGGAGCAGGAGCCGGCGTCTGACAGCTGAGGTAAGCTGTATCCAAGATAAACATCGGGTAACCAAGGTGGTTACCCGATATTTACCTTAGTTACCAGCCTCCGCAGCTCTCACGCTGCCTGTGCTGCCGGCTCCGGCTCTCTGCACATGTAGCTGCTGTACACATCGGGTTAACTAACCCGATGTGTATAGCAGCTAGGAGAGCAAGGAGCCAGCGCTAAGCAGTGTGCGCGGCTCCTTGCTCTCTGCACATGTAGCTGCATTACACATCGGGTTAATTAACCCGATGTGTACAGCAGCTAGGAGAGCAAGGAGCCAGCGCTCAGTGTGCGCGGCTCCCTGCTCTCTGCACACAGCGCTGGTAACTAATGTAAACATCGGGTAACCATACCCGATGTTTACCTTAGTTACCAGTCTCCGCAGCTTCCAGTCGGCGGCTCCGTGCAAGCGCAGCGTCGCTTGCACGTCGCTGCTGGCTGGGGGCTGTTCAGTGGTCGCTGGTGAGATCTGCCTGTTTGACAGCTCACCAGCGACCATGTAGCGATGCAGCAGCGATCCTGACCAGGTCAGATCGCTGGTCGGATCGCTGCTGCATCGCTAAGTGTGAAGGTACCCTTACTCTCTGTGAGGCAAATCCCGGGATATGAAGATGAATTATGACTTCCAGTCATAATCGCTCATCACTCCCTGGCAGTGCCCCCCTCCCTTCTTGTCGTCAATGTCCAGCATCTGTGAAGGTGTCACATCCCATGGCCATCTCCTATGATATGGAAATTAGGTGATGTGGGAACAATGGACACAGGATGACTCCCTGCTGTGACCCTGTGGTAGGAGCTGCTATCTAATTAGCAAGCTTGGAAGTATCCAGACAGAACGACTCCAGTAAAAAATGGTTCATATCTCGCAAGCCATATTTCCGATAAATATGGCAACCATAAAAATGGTGTCTCCGCATGCGGACGATGCTGGCACACCCTTTTTTATGGGAGCGGGAGCTTGGGAAATACCCCAGGCGTGATATCAGCCAATGTGGAACTAGTAGACAAGTCACGAGTCCTCTCATTCTGTAGCTAAATTCATAACTGTCACAATGAGAGCGTTGGCGTCCGCCTACGACGCTCCCAGGCCAAGTTATGGCCATATTCCATGTTGTGGATTTTGTCCATAACTCCAGCCAGGGGTGGAGCAGTGCTCCCTCTGAGGTCACTAAGGTAGGAGGGGACCTGGATTTGCCCAGGTTGATAACCCTACTTCGGCCATTTTCCAGTGTTCTTTCGCTGGGGGTCACGTGCAGGAAACATCTGTGGGAGTTCCTAGAAACCTGGTCTACAGCGCCCCCCTGTGGCCAGACGCACAAGGTAACTGATTGAATTGCATACCTGTTTGTAAACCATGCTTTATCTGTAACTGTACTCTGACATATGTATATTCTGTAGATTCCCTATTGTATATATTGTAGTTTCTAGTGTGCTTTAGGCTGATTAAATTATATAATTAATCTTGGGCTGTTCTGTTATCTCGATCTTGAATCCCACGTCTGTGTGTTCGGCTAATAGTTACCGTGAAGCGGTTGGTGGCAGCGAGTTGTGCCAAGGATTATTGTGGGGAGGCCAGTGAGATCCGGGGAGGTTTTATATATTCCGCCCGCGGAGGTCGGTGGAATATATACCCTACTCTCACTGGGGACCCTTCAATAATCGGCATAAGTAGTATAGCGGCCTCCTTGCTTATTGTCGGGCAATTCCATAATTGGCCTGACTATAAGAGGGGCGCTAGAGAGCGCGTCACGTGCTCTGTCTGTCGGTCGGGAGGTATAAAGGAGGGGTGACCCCCACTTGTTACCCCCCGATTGTGACGTACTGGTAGCCAGCGCGGGGGATTTCTGAGTGACCCCCCGGTGGTTTGTGACATATTGGTGGCATAGCGGTGGGATCGAGATAATAGTGTGTGTGAGTGTGAGACCCATACTCCCAGACACTAAAGACTGCCTGCAGCAGCTGTGGCTGCTGGGGTCTTCAGACTAGCTCAACACTAGAGTGTCAGAGTGCAGATACTGTAAGGTGTGTGGAGGCATCAGGTGTCAGTTCTGTGTCAGTGACCAAAAGTCTGCAAGAATGGCTGATGGCACCAGGAGCAGAGCTATGCAACTGGCCAATGCTAAAGCAGGAGCCGAAGAGAGGGAGGACGGTGCTGTGGACAGTAATGAGGAGGTTGCCCACGAGTCCTCCAGGAGCTCGACGCCAGAGAACAGCTCTGCAGAGGACATTGCACAACCTGGCACTGCTGGACAAGATGAGGAGGAGCTCGCCCAAGGGTCCTCAACGAGCCAGGTGCCAGTCCTCCGCTCTGCAATGGACAGTGAATCACCAGGCTCCGCAGCGTGCCGCAGATCACCACTTGCCGATCCCTCCGGCCTGAGAGGTGCAGAGGCCCTCCTTCAAGCTGCCTTGGCCAGGCTTACAGCTGGAGACCGGGATACCTACGAGATACTCATGGCCGAGCGTGGGCGACAGGCAGCGCGTGACGCTGAGGCTGCGGAGCGGCAAGCAGCGCGTGACGCTTAGGCTGCGGAACGGCAAGCAGCGCGTGAGGCTGCGGAGCGGCAGGCAGCGCGTGAAGAGCGAGAGCGACAGGCAGACCGTGACTACCAGCTGCAGCTAGCTCAGCTCCGGCCCTCATCAGCCACATGTGACCTTCAAAACACCAAACTTCCAAAGGTCCGTGTTGAGGACTTCCCAGTGCTGGAGAAGGATGGAGACTTGGACTCTTTCCTGACTGCTTTTGAACGGACTTGCTTGCAGCACCATCTGGACAAGGATCAGTGGGCCAAATACCTGACCCCCCGTCTAAGGGGTAAGGCCCTGGATATCCTTGGGGACTTGCCTGCTGAGGCAGATCAGGGCTACGACACCATCAAGCGGGCCCTGATCCAACAGTACAACCTCACTCCAGAGTCCTACCGCAAGAAGTTCCGGACCCTGCAAAAGGGACCAAAGGACTCCTGGGCTGACCACCGGCGGGCACTTGCCCGAGCTGCCGACCACTGGACCCAAGGCCTGCAGCTTTCCACCGGACCGGAGATCCTGGACTTGTTCATCACGGAGCAACTCTTGTGGAACTGCCCTGAGGATCTCCGCCAGTTCATCCGAGACCAGAAGCCAAAGGGGTCCACGGCTACAGCTGCCCTGGCCGATGACTACACCAACAATCGGGCTCCTGAGGCCAGGAGAGCAGCCACCAGCAGCACCTGGAGAGGGGGTAAGATGAACTCTGCGACTGCCCCACCTGCCCCTAGACTGCAGGGGGTGTCCCCCTCAACTCCCCTCTCCAGGCCCGTGGCAGAACCAAGACGGTGCCACCAGTGCAACTTACCTGGACACTTCAAGGCCATGTGCCCTCAGCGTCCCAAGGCCCCGGCTCCGTCCCCGTCCCAAGGGCCGCCCAAGGTGTATTGTGTGGGTGGGGGTGGTGGTAGGTCCCTGGACAGCTTCCAACCTGTCACCGTCGGCCGGTCTGTGACCATAGGACTGCGAGACAGCGCCTTGGAGGTGACTCTGGTGCGGCCTGACATGGTGTCCCCCCAAGACTTGATCCCGGGAAAAACCCTCGCTGTCTCCGGGATTGGAGGCATTGACCCGGCGCTGCCTGTTGCTGACATTTATGTGGACTGGGGCGCAGGGCGAGGGGTGAGAGAGGTGGGGGTAACTGATCGGATCCCTGCAAACGTGCTACTTGGGACAGATTTGGGGCAGATAACCTCCCAGTTTGGGCCCCCCCCAAGGGCTGAACCTTCAGCCCGTACTGACATGACTCCTAACAATGTTAATGTGTTATCTATGAATGATGTAAGGGAGGAGGGAGTGAACTCTGATATTTCTGCTTGCATAGACACCATAGACACACACTCAGCTGCAGCTGTGACAGGGGAGGGGGTCAGAGAAAGGTGTGACAATGCCTCTACAAGTAACCAGCCTGTGAGCTGGGATCTGCTGCCCTCTGCAGGGATAAGCAGAGAGCAGGGTGCTGCAGGGGGAGGACCAGTGTGTGGGGTGGGGGCTACCACAGCAAATGTGGGGTCCCCAGAGATTTCACAGCGGGGTTCTGTTGCTGCAGGAGGGGAACAGGCAGGTGAGATTGGGGCCGGTCCAGGAGCGGAAGTGCTCCCAGGTAAGATCTCGGTGCATGGTTCCCCCACAACCGGGGTGTCAGGAAGCCAGGTCGGTCTGCCTGAACCGGCGACTTGGTCAGGAACGGAGGAGGAGCAGGCACGACCCACGGTCGCAGCGGCTGTGGCCGCTGTCACCCGCAGTGGGAGTGCTGGAAGCCAAGGGGCCTCCCGGAGGTCCGATAGCTCTTCCCCTTCTGACCAAGTGGCAGCCGAGTCAGGTGGAGGCCAGGACACAGGTCCCGGGGTACTGACCGAAGATGTGACAGTCTCGTCGATTCTGGCCACATCTAGTCAGGGGTTTCAGGCAGCGTTAGAAGCTGACGACAGCCTGAAAGCTCTTAAGGAGCAGGCGGCACAGCCTCCCTCGGACTCGGACCCGGAGCGAGTGGTCTGGGACCAAGGACGGCTGTACCGGGCCACGGTCCAGCAGGGTTCACCGGAGGCGTGGCCCAGGGACCGACAGTTGGTGGTACCCTATCCGTTCCGGGCGGAGTTGTTGCGGATCGCACATGAGATTCCGATGGCCGGACACCTAGGGATCGCTAAGACCAAGGCCAGGTTAAACCAGCATTTCTACTGGCCAAAAATGGGGGCCGATGTGGCTGCCTACTGCCGTTCGTGTGAAACCTGTCAGAGAGTGGGGAAGGCGGGGCCACGCCCCAAAGCCCCACTGGTATCTCTGCCCATCATCGATGAGCCTTTCAGGAGGGTGGCTGTGGATCTGGTCGGCCCGCTGGCCATCCCCAGCAGCTCCGGGAAACGCTTCATACTGACGGTAGTGGACTATGCCACCCGGTACCCAGAAGCAGTGGCCTTGTCGTCCATTCGGGCTGACAAGGTGGCCACCGCATTGCTGGAGATTTTCTCCCGAGTGGGTTTTCCCCAGGAAATGCTCACTGACCGGGGGACCTGTCATCCCAGCTGATGGAGGCCCTCTGTAAGCAAGTCCAGGTGCGACATCTGGTGGCCAGCCCGTACCATCCACAGACTAATGGCCTGTGCGAGCGGTTCAATGGCACCTTAAAGCAGATGCTTAAGATGTTGGTCGACTCCCATGGGCGTGACTGGGAGCGGTATCTCCCACACCTGTTATTTGCTTACCGGGAGGTTCCACAGGCCTCAACAGGATTCTCACCGTTTGAGCTCCTGTACGGGCGACGTGTGCGGGGCCCCCTGGCTCTGGTGAAAGAGGCTTGGGAAGGGGATTTGGCCACCCCTGGAGTGTCGGTTATCGAGTATGTCATGCGCTTCCGGGACAAAATGCAGGCCTTGACGCAACTGGTACACGACAATATGGCTCAAGCCCAGGCCGATCAGAAGCGTTGGTACGACCAGAACGCTTGTGAGAGGACCTACCAAGTGGGTCAAAAGGTGTGGGTACTGGTCCCCGTACCACAGGACAAGCTTCAGGCAGCCTGGGAAGGCCCATACCTCGTGTACCAGCAGCTCAACCCTGTGACGTACCTGGTCACCCTGGACCCTGCCCGTGGAAGGCGGAAGCCCTTCCATGTGAACATGATGAAGGCACATCATGAGCGGGAGGCATGGGCGCTCCCCGTGTGCAACCTGCCCGAGGAGGGAGAAGCGGAAACCCTCTTGGATATGCTAGCCCAGGTTAGGGCAGGCGGATCCATGGAGGATGTGGAGGTTGGCCACCAGCTCTTGGAGGACCAACGGTCCCAGCTGTGGGCCACCCTCCTCCCCTTCCGGGGGTTGTTTACCAACCAGCCCGGAAGGACTGACTTGGCTGTCCATCACGTGGACACTGGGGATCATCCCCCGATACGGCGGGCATATCGGGTCTCCCTGGAGGTGCAGCAACACATGCGCCAGGAGATTGACGAGATGCTGAAGCTGGGGGTGATCCAGGCATCCAACAGCGCTTGGGCCTCGCCTGTAGTCCTCGTCCCTAAGAAGGACCGAACCACTCGGTTCTGCGTGGACTACAGGGGGCTCAATGCTGTCACGGTCGCCGATGCGTACCCAATGCCACGCATCGATGACCTGCTCGATCAGTTGGCCGGGGCTCAGTACCTGACCATCATGGATCTGAGCCGGGGATATTGGCAGATCCCCCTGACTCGCAAGGCCAGGGAACGCTCTGCCTTTATTACCCCATTTGGACTGTACGAGTCCACGGTGATGCCATTCGGGATGAGGAATGCCCCTGCCACTTTCCAGCGGATGGTCAACACCCTGCTCAAGGGACTTGAAGGGTACGCGGCCGCGTACCTGGATGACATTGCCGTCTTCAGTCCCACCTGGGAGGACCACCTAGAGCATCTAGCACAGGTGCTCAGGCGGATCCACCAGGCAGGTTTGACCATCAAGCCGGGAAAGTGTCAGCTGGCCATGAGCGAGGTCCAGTACCTCAGTCACCGGGTAGGCGGGAGAACACTGAAGCCCGAGCCTGAGAAAGTGGAGGCCATCGCATCCTGGCCCACCCCCAGGACCAAGAAGCAGGTGATGTCCTTCTTAGGGACCGCCGGGTATTATAGGAGGTTTGTTCCACGCTATAGTAGCCTGGCAAAGCCCTTGACGGACCTCACCAAGAAGAAGCTGCCCTCTGCAGTCGATTGGACAATGGACTGCGAGACAGCCTTCCAGGCCCTAAAGGACGCCCTGTCCAGCCCGCCCGTGCTACAGGCAGCCGACTTCACGCGGCCGTTTGTAGTACAGACCGACGCCAGTGACTTCGGCCTCGGTGCGGTGCTCAGCCAGGTGGACTCTGCGAGCCAAGAGCACCCAGTCTTGTACCTGAGCAGGAAGCTGTTACCAAGGGAAGTGGCCTATTCCACGATGGAGAAGGAGTGCCTGGCCATAGTGTGGGCCCTGCAGCGTCTGCAACCCTATCTATACGGGCGCCACTTCATCGTGGAGACGGACCACAATCCCCTCAGCTGGTTGCACACCGTCTCTGGGACGAATGGGCGATTGTTGCGATGGAGCCTTGCGCTCCAGCAATACAACTTCACCATTCGCCACAAAAGGGGCCGTGACCACGGTAACGCAGACGGGCTGTCCCGACAAGGAGAGGTCGCGGACGGGCGCACGGGGGAACACCGGAGTGTGCTGCCCCCTAGCGCCCTCAAAAGGGGGGAGGTGTGAGGCAAATCCCGGGATATGAAGATGAATTATGACTTCCAGTCATAATCGCTCATCACTCCCTGGCAGTGCCCCCCTCCCTTCTTGTCCTCAATGTCCAGCATCTGTGAAGGTGTCACATCCCATGGCCATCTCCTATGATATGGAAATTAGGTGATGTGGGAACAATGGACACAGGATGACTCCCTGCCGTGACCCTGTGGTAGGAGCTGCTATCTAATTAGCAAGCTTGGAAGTATCCAGACAGAACGACTCCAGTAAAAAATGGTTCATATCTCGCAAGCCATATTTCCGATAAATATGGCAACCATAAAAATGGTGTCTCCGCATGCGGACGATGCTGGCACACCCTTTTTTATGGGAGCGGGAGCTTGGGAAATACCCCAGGCGTGATATCAGCCAATGTGGAACTAGTAGACAAGTCACGAGTCCTCTCATTCTGTAGCTAAATTCATAGCTGTCACAATGAGAGCGTTGGCGTCCGCCTACGACGCTCCCAGGCCAAGTTATGGCCATATTCCATGTTGTGGATTTTGTCCATAACTCCAGCCAGGGGTGGAGCAGTGCTCCCTCTGAGGTCACTAAGGTAGGAGGGGACCTGGATTTGCCCAGGTTGATAACCCTACTTCGGCCATTTTCCAGTGTTCTTTCGCTGGGGGTCACGTGCAGGAAACATCTGTGGGAGTTCCTAGAAACCTGCTCTACAGCGCCCCCCTGTGGCCAGACGCACAAGGTAACTGATTGAATTGCATACCTGTTTGTAAACCATGCTTTATCTGTAACTGTACTCTGACATATGTATATTCTGTAGATTCCCTATTGTATATATTGTAGTTTCTAGTGTGCTTTAGGCTGATTAAATTATATAATTAATCTTGGGCTGTTCTGTTATCTCGATCTTGAATCCCACGTCTGTGTGTTCGGCTAATAGTTACCGTGAAGCGGTTGGTGGCAGCGAGTTGTGCCAAGGATTATTGTGGGGAGGCCAGTGAGATCCGGGGAGGTTTTATATATTCCGCCCGCGGAGGTCGGGGGAATATATACCCTACTCTCACTGGGGACCCTTCAATAATCGGCATAAGTAGTATAGCGGCCTCCTTGCTTATTGTCGGGCAATTCCATAATTGGCCTGACTATAAGAGGGGCGCTAGAGAGCGCGTCACGTGCTCTGTCTGTCGGTCGGGAGGTATAAAGGAGGGGTGACCCCCACTTGTTACCCCCCGATTGTGACGTACTGGTAGCCAGCGCGGGGGATTTCTGAGTGACCCCCCGGTGGTTTGTGACACTCTCCTTAAGAAATAACCCTGACCTAGTAATCAGATGCGCTGACAAAGGAGGTGGGATCGTATTACAAAATAAAAAGACTTACATACAGGAGGCGCTTAGGAACCTGTCTAACCCTCTCCATTATGAGACTGTGGATATGGCCAATTATAACCAGGCTATTCTTGATTACCATGTATTGGTTAATAAAGCGGTCATAGAAGGAATATTAAATAAGGATGAGACTAAGTTTCTCAGTATTAAAAACCCTAAACTAGCCTTTTATTATCACCTACCGAAGATCCATAAGGATCTTGAGAATCCCCCTGGGAGACCTATCATTTCAGGTATTGATTCCTTGACTGCAAATCTAGCAGCTTACATTGACCGCATTATGAGAAGACATGTCACCAATCTGAGAAGCTATCTCCGTGACTCCACAGAGCTCATCAATATAATTAAGAGTATTGAGTGGAAAGACACGTTTGTTTTTGTAACCCTAGATATTTCAGCCCTGTATACCAACATCTCCCACCAACTAGGATTAGAGTGTTTTAAGCAATTTTTATTAGTGGATGAACGTCTGCCGGAAGGGCAAAAAAACTTCCTCCTTGAAGGAATGAGGTTTATACTATTTAATAACTACTTCACTTTCCAAAATACACTATACCACCAATGCTGTGGGACTGCGATGGGGTCCAAAGTCGCACCTACGTACGCAAATCTGTTCATGGGTATGTTTGAGTCATTATACATTTTTGGGTCGGTATTATTCAAGCATGTGATTGTCTATAAAAGGTATATCGACGACCTGTTCCTGATCTGGGACAATTCACAAGATAATTTGAATGAATTCTTGGGACAAATATGCAATAACAATTGGGGTCTTATTTTCTCCCCTATTATGAATAAGGATAATATTGACTTCCTAGACCTGACCATCTCACACAATGAAGGAGTAATCCATACGAAAACCTTTTTTAAAAAAGTAGATAGCAATGGCTATATTCATTTTACTAGTAACCATTACAATAAATGGTTACAAAATATCCCAAAGAATCAGTTCCAAAGAATCAGAAAGAATTGTTCATTAGATAGGGACTTTGAGCTACAAGCCAACATCCTGAGAGAAAGGTTTTTGGAGAAAGACTATCCCGTCCCATTAATCAAGAAAGCATATCATGTCAACAAAAAACTAACACAGACAGATCTAGTAAGATCAAACAATCACAATATTAAGGACACGAGTGTGAATTTTTCGTCCAATTTTGTGATGACTTATAGCAATGATGGGGATATAATCAAGAGTATTATCCGTAAACACTGGGGTATTCTTCGGAATGACCCCTTTCTGAAGAAAGCTATCCCAGAGGTTCCTGGGATCACCTATCGGAGGGCCTCGACATTAAAAAATCAGTTAGCTCCTAGCCGGCTCAGAGAGAAAAAACCCATGGAAGCCATGGATAATATTAAGGGATCCTTTAAATGTTTCTCTAAGAACTGTCTATGTTGCAGGTCAATTCAACATAAAAGGGTTAATTTTTGCTCAAAAACGGGGGGGGAAGTTTTTTCCATTAAATCACGTTTAAATTGTCAATCAGATTATGTCATATATTTGATTGAATGTGAATGCGATAGACAATATATTGGGAGAACAACACAGGCCCTACATAATAGGTTAAACTCGCATAGACACAACATTAAAATAGGATTCATGTTACATGGTCTGTCGAGACACATCACTATGGATCATAATGGGAATTCAAAGATCAGAATCACCCCGATCGAACAGATACCCCCTTTCTCACATAATCGCATTGATGCTCTAAAAAGGAAAGAGACCTATTGGATCTATAAACTTAACACACTTAAACCCTTTGGGCTCAATGAAGTAACGGATCTGTTTTATTAGATCGCTATTGTTCCCTAAAGCAGTCCCTTTGTTGTGTTTGTGCCTGTGTTGTAAAGAAATGACCACAATATCCTCAATAATAAGATTGTTTATATGGACGCCGTCTAACGAGCAACGGATTATCCCTGACTAGAGAACAGTATGGACTACTCTTCTTTATGTTTTTAACGTAACCTTTTATGTAATATTATGATTTTATGATGTGTTGTGATGATTTTAGTGTTTTTTATCGTTAGAGAGGACTTCTATATCCCTATAGGTTTGAGGTGGTCACTCCAAATTATTTTATTAAACTGCTGTAATAATAATATGATCAGGTCATAGCCTTATGTTTTTAGAACTATTTTATACACATATATATATTCATATATATATATATTCTTAATAACTGTTAGAGACAAAACAATTGCAGTGTTCTAGGGACACATTATACACCACACATAGCTCCATACAAACACATTCCTCGAGAGAGATCTCCTTGACATACGCACTTGATTTGTTCCCACGGGTTTGAACTCTATTCACCCTCACGGCATAGTTCAGTCTTATACTAGCTCCATATCCTTACGAAGCAGATGTCTGTATTTTTTTCCCACGCCTTTAACCGGGTATAATCTACTTTTTTACTGGTCCCCAAATTATCATTCCTAAATAAATGATGGTATGATGTTGGTGATTTTCGACTAAAACAACATTAATTGTTTTCCCATAGAATGATCCGCATTAGCTTGTCGGTCGGGGAAATTAACAATTATGTGGACATTCATCTATTTTTTTCCCTACACTGACACACAGGGAACTATAGCGCCTTGTGTTGGCACAAATCCCCTCCACTAAGCTCATGGTCTCTTTAGTTTTTGGTTCTAAGACCATGACACTGTTCTTTAAGGGATAAAATTTGATCCTTTTCCTTTTTTCTTTTTTCATCCTTTTTTATACCATGTACTTTTTTACTCACTGGATAATTAATCCTTTTAGACACGTTTTCCTTCAATAGGTTTCCATTTAGTATACTTTGTAATAAATCCATGGGTTGAACACATCCCGACGATCACTTCCAGGATGGCGCTGGCTGAATTTACGATCACAACCCAGCCGCTTTGATCAATTGACACTTTCCTAAAGACGTTCTAGGCAATGTTGTGATTGTCTAGTTGCACACTTGCATGGTTTCCCTACAATAATTTTGACACTATATATAAAAGAGAGGTACGCATATAGATTTTGCACAAACACATGTTTTTATTTTCTTTTTAATCCATTTTTAATTCATACATCTTAGTCGTCAGGACAGATATAATAATGTTCAATTGATTTACTATAAGAAAGGTTGAATGCAATAGATGATGACATTTTTTTCTATGTATGGATTCCCGCCGATTTTTTCAGAAGGGGGTGGATCATGACGTCATCAGTAAGGTATATATTGCTGGAAGGAATCCTTGTACAGCAGATTTGTTTTGCTTGCCAGTCTGTCCTGATGAAGGGAGCTGTAACTCCCGAAACGCGTTGACTTGATCTGTGTAATGAATAAAAGCAACATCAATCCATAATCTCCTGGATCGGCTGAGTCAGTGGCGCGGTTTGACATCCCTATCTACTACTCTCTGTTTTTGCATTTTTCTAGCATTAACGCAGCGCTTAAAACCTGCTTTGGAAGTTTTCCCGCCAATAGTACAAAGGATTGTCTTTCTCTGCAGTTTTGCTTTCTGTAGATATACCATCACCCATGTCGTAAATACCTTAAGCTTCCAGGCCGATCAGATAATCGTCATGACGATCTGTGGCTGATGGTGGAAACAAGGGGGGTGACGGCCCTTCCACAGTTTTATATGACAAGAGCGGTCACTGAGTTCAATGACCCCGCCTTCACAACCAAGTATCGCGGGAGCCCGTGACGTCACCGCTAGTCATAGTCTCGGGTCGTCAGCGAGAGGAGATGTGACAAGCGGCGGCCATGGAAGACAATGACAGCGCTGACGTCGGGAGGGCGGAACTTCATCACCGCAGGTAAGCCGAGCGGGGTAATGTGTGCGGAGTGCGAGGTGGGTGGAACCAAGCCGGGTAATGTGTGTGGAGTGCGAGGTATTTGGAGCCAAGCGGGGTAATGTGTGCGGAGTGTGAGGTGGGTGGAGCCAAGCGGGGTAATGTGTGCAGAGTGCGAGGTGGGTGGAGCCAAGCGGGGCCATGTGTGCAGAGTGCGACGTGGGTGGAGCCAAGCGGGGCCATGTGTGCAGAGTGCGACATGGGTGGAGCCAAGCGGGGCCATGTGTGCAGAGTGCGACGTGGGTGGAGCCAAGCAGGATAATGTGTGCAGAGTGTGACGTGGGTGGAGACAAGCGGGGTAATGTGTGCGGAGTGTGAGGTGGGTGGAGCCAAGCTGGGTAATGTGTGCGGAGTGCGAGGTGGGTAGAGCCGAGCGGGGCCATGTGTGTGGAGTGCGAGGTGGGTCCAGCCAAGCAGAACCATGTGTGCGAAGTGTGAGGTGGGTGGAGCCTAGCGGGGCCATATGTGGGGAGTGCGAGGTGGGTGGAGCCAAGTGGGGTAATGTGTGCGGAGTGCAAGGTGGGTGGAGCCAAGTGGAGTAATGTGTGCTGGGTGGGTGGAGCCAAGTGGGGCCATGTGTGTGAAGTGCGAGGTGAGTGGAGCCAAGCGGGGTAATTTGTGCGGAGTGCAAGGTGGGTGGAGCCTAGTGGGGTAATGTGTGCGGAGTGCGAGATGGGTGGAGCCGAGCGGGTTAATGTGTGCGGAGTGCGAGGTGGGTGGAGATGAGCGGGGTCATGTGTGCGGAGTGCGAGGTGGGTGGAGCTGAACGGGGCCATGTGTACGGAGTGCGAGGTGGGTGGAGCCGAGCGGGGCCATGTGTACGGACTAAGAGGTGGGTGGAACCGAGCGGGGTAATGTGTACGGAGTGCGAGTTGGGTGGAGCCAAGCGGGGCCATGTGTGCGGAGTGCGAGGTGGGTGGAGCCTAGTTGGGTAATGTGTGCGGAGTGCGAGGTGGGTGGAGCCAAGTGAGGTAATGTGTGCAGAGTGCGAGGTGGGTGGAGCCAAGCGGAGCCATGTGTGCGGAGTGCGAGGTGGGTGGAGCCAAGCATGGTGATTTGTGCAGAGTGCGAGGTGGGTGGAGCCAAGCGGGGCCATGTGTGCGGAGTGCGAGGTGGGTGGAGCCAAGCATGGTAATTTGTGCGGAATGCGAGGTGGGTGGAGCCAAGTGGGGCCATGTGTGCGGAGTGCGAGGTGGGTGGAGCCAAGCAGGGTAATTTGTGCAGAGTGCGAGGTGCGTGGAGCTAAACGGGGTAATGTGTGCAGAGTGCGCGGTGGGTGGAGCCAAGCAGGGTAATGTGTGCGGAGTGCGAGGTGGGTGGAGCCAAGCGGGGTAATGTGTGCGGAGTGCGAGGTGGGTGGAGCCAAGCGGGGTAATGTGTGCGGAGTGCAAAGTGGGTGGAGCCAAGCGGGGTAATGTGTGCGGAGTGCGAGTTGGGTGGAACCAAGTGGGGTAATGTGTGCGGAGTGCGAGGTGGGTGGAGCCAGGCGGGGTAATGTGTGTGGAGTGCGAGGTGGGTGGAGCCAAGAAGGGTAATTTGTGCGGAAAGCGAGGTGGGTTGAGCCAAGCGGGGCCATGTGTGCGGAGTGCGAGGTGGGTGGAGCCAAACGGGGCCATATGTGCGGAGTGCGAGGTGGGTGGAGCCGAGCGGGGCCATGTGTGTGGAGTGCGAGGTGGGTGGAGCAAGCGGGGCTATGTGTGCGGAGTGTGAGGTGGGTGGAGCCAAGCGAGGTAATGTGTTCGGAGTGCAAGGTGGGTGGAGCCAAGCGGGGCCATGTGTGCAGAGTGCGTGGTGGGTGGAGCCTAGCAGGGTAATGTGTGTGGAGTGCGAGGTGGGTGGAGCCAAGCGGGGCCATGTGTGCGGAGTGCGAGGTGGGTGGAGCCAAGAAGGGTAATTTGTGCGGAAAGCGAGGTGGGTTGAGCCAAACGGGGCCATGTGTGCGGAGTGCGAGGTGGGTGGAGCCAAACAGGGGTAATGTGTGTGGAGTGCGAGGTGGGTGGAGCCAAGTGGGGCCATGTGTGTGGAGTGCGAGATGGGTGGAGCCTAGTGGGGTAATGTGTGCGGAGTGTGAGGTGGGTGGAGCCAAGCGGGGTAATGTGTGCGGAGTGTGAGGTGGGTGGAGCCGAGCAGAACCATGTGGGGAGTGCGAGGTGGGTGGAGCCAAGCGGGGTAATGTGTGTGGAGTGCGAGGTGGGTGGAGCTGAACGGGGCCTTGCGTACGGAGTGCGAGGTGGGTGGAGCCGAGCGGGGCCATGTGTACGGACTGCGAGGTGGGTGGAGCCGAGCGGGGCCATGTGTGTGGAGTGCGAGGTGGGAGGAGCCTAGCAGGGTAATGTGTGCGGAGTGCGAGGTGGGTGGAGCCAAGCGGGGCCATGTGTGTGGAGTGCGAGGTGGGAGGAGCCTAGCAGGGTAATGTGTGCGGAGTGCGAGGTGGGTGGAGCCTAGTGGGTTAATGTGTGCGGAGTGCGTAGTGGGTGGAGCCAAGCGAGGTAATGTGTGCGGAGTGCGAGGTGGGTGGAGCCAAGCGGGGTAATGTGTGCGGAGTGCAAGGTGGGTGGAGCCAAGCGGGGCCATGTGTGTGGAGTGTGAGGTTGGTGGAGCCAAGCGGGGTAATGTGTGCGGAGTGTGAGGTGGGTGGAGCCAAGCGGGGTAATGTGTGCGGAGTGCATGGTGGGTGGAGCCAGGCGGCGTAATGTGTGCGGAGTGCGAGGTGGGTGGAGCCGAGCAGGGCCATGTGTGCGGAGTGCGAGGTGGGTGGAACCAAGCGGGGCCATGTGTGCGGAGTGCGAGGTGGGTGGAGCCAAGCAGGGTAATGTGTGCGGAGTGCGAGGTGGGTGGAGCCAAACGGGGTAATGTGTGCGGAGTGCAAGGTGGGTGGAGCCAAGCGGAGTAATGTGTGCGGAGTGCGAGGTGGGTGGAGCCAAGCGGGGCCATGTGTGCGGAGTGCGAGATGGGTGGAGCCTAGCGGGGCCATGTGTGCGAGTGCGAGGTGGGTGGAGCCAAGCGGGGTAATGTGTGCGGAGTGCGAGGTGGGTGGAGCCAAGCGGGGTAATGTGTGCGGAGTGCGAGGTGGGTGGAGCCGAGCGGGGCCATGTGTGCGAAGTGTGAGGTGGGTGGAGCCTAGCGGGGCCATGTGGCGCTGAGGACGTCAGTGCCGGCGACTGCATGGCTGGGGACAGGTGAGTGTGAGTGTGTGTGTACATGCCGAGTGCAGGAGGGGGTGGATCCGAGCAGGGAAGTGTCGGCTCCCTGCACACGTAACCAGGGTAAATATCGAGTTACTAATCAAAGCGCTTTGCTTGGATACCCGATATTTACCTTGGTTACCAGCTTACCGCAGGCTGCCAGCGATGGCTCCCTGCACACTGTAGCTGTGAAAAGCCACGCTTTTGCTGTTCGAACCATTCTCGAACGTAACTTGAGCTGTCGAGCTTTTAGCAAAAAGCTCGAGTTCGTGTTCGATCTCGAGCACCCCCCAAAATCACTCGAACAAGAAATTGGCGAACCTCGAACATCGCTCATCTCTACTCACCAGCCGCTGGAGTTGGTCGCCTTGGACCACGTCAAGCTCACGCCCAGCCAAAGCGGGTATACCTATGCCCTGACCATTGTGGACCACTACTCAAGGTTCATGGTGGTTGTTCCCGTTAAAGACTTGACGGGTTGTACCACAGCTAGGGCATTCTAGGTCTACTTTTGCCGACCGCATGGCTATCCGGAGAGGGTGCTCACGGATCAGGGCCTGGCCTTTGAAGCAGAGGTGTTCCAGGAGCCACGACCGGGACGGCTGCCAGTGGACCTGGAAATGGACATAGAAGCACCCGAAGCCCTTCCCTCCACTAACAACTGGGATGCCAAGCGACAGACGCAGTACCGACTGATCCAGGAGTATGTGGAGAGGAATCTGCGCCAGAGCCGAGAAAAGCAAGAGCAGCACTTCAACAAGCGGGCTCCGGCTAGCCCCTTTGAACCCGGGGATGTGGTGCTGAAACATAAGAGAAGGATGCATAAGCTCGACGACCAGTGAGAAAGGACCCAATACGTCATACAGCCTACTGAATGAGAAAACGAGAAGACCTACTTGATCAGTTGCGACCAGGGGAAGATCACGGCTACTGTTTCCAGGGACGATGTGAAGAGATGCCCGGATCCCTTGAGACTGGTAGATGAGGCTCCGGTTCCCATGCCGAGCGGGGAACATTAGAAAGAGGTGATTCATACCGTGATGGGTGACTTCCCAACAGACTGGTCTATGCAGAATGGTGCGGTAATTGTTCCTGTGATAATGTTCCCACAACCCGTGAAAGAAGTAGAGACGGAGACACCCGCTAGCAAGCCACCTGAACAAGTGCCCAGGGATGCACCCATACCATGCTCCCGTAGGTCTCTACCAGCTATACCTGACATACTGGAAGAGGGACCGGTTGTCCCCTCTATCCCATTGCCTCCCCCTGCCAGCACTGGGCCCAGGAGGTCCACACGCCCCAACCTAGGTAGGCCCCCGCTTAGGTACAGGGAGACTGTCATCTAGGGGTGCCCTGGACTAGCCAGGTCATCCCAGGTAGTCCCATGCACACACACCCCCTCCCCTTAGTAAGGTGACAGCAGCCAAACTTCAAAACCTTTGTTACCTCCCTCCGGGTTTGAAGTTCACACCAGGGGGGCGGTGCCAGGCAGTTGGCTCCTCCCACCGACGAGTTCACAACCCCAGAGGCGAGAAAACAGTGAGTGAGAGTTGAGCTTTGACAGTGGAGTGAAGTGAAATCAAGTTCAAGGGAAGACCTGTGCTCAGGCCTGCCAAAGTCTACACCAGGTGTCTGGGTTGGAGCCCAGTCACCTCTGGCAAGGAGGCAGACGGTGGTGGCCGCCTGCAGGAGCTGGGATTACAGCCGGTGGAACCGTAGGGACCGGGGATGGTCGGTGGCCCGCCAGTACCGAATTGGGGAACCGATTGGAAACTGGAGCACCAGGAGGGGTACTCAGACCCAGTACGAAGCCCAGAAACAACCGGGCCGAGTCAAATCAACTGATTGAGGACTGGACTTTAGGACCTTTCCCACATAAGACCCGACTGAAGACAACAGCCCAACCATAGGGGTAAAGCCACCGCCCAGGCATAGAGACCCGAGGGGCCAGCGTCTGCGGGCAAAGAGGGCTCTCCCGACACACAGCAAGCCGGGGAGCAGACTACCGTTGCTTAGGCATAAGAGTCGTAACTTTTACACAAGTGAGGTGCAGGAGAAAGGCGGAAACCACCAACCTGTTAAGGGGAAACTGCAGCCGGCTGCGGGCACCGTTCACCATCTTGTTTGGTTTACCAGAGACTCCAGCGTGTTTATCATAGTGAGTACACCAGTGCCTTCGGGCCGCGCGCCGCACCGCACCGACACCCCAGCACGCATCCATCCCCCCGCCTCAGCACCTCCCTCGGGCCCCCAGGACCATCATCCCCCTACCCACGGAGGTGGTCAACACCAAGCTGCGCAACACCGTCCCCGGGAGCCTAGTCAATGGCAGCGGTGGTGTCCATCCATTCACCACAACCCGTGGGTGGCATCACAAACTTAAATCCCCTGCAAACCACCGCGGCTCCGGCCATGGACCTCCCCACCGAAGTCCCTACGTGTAGCGCCAACCCCCTTTCAGAGCGACGTGACCCCTGGGTCCGTGAGGAGCTCGAGCCACCCACCGACAAGCACGGATCCGAGCGGCTCGGCAGCTGGCCGAGCCCCGGGCGGTACATTATTATTACCCCATCTACGTATCGGGAGAGGATCCTGGAGCTGGAACACCCCTCTAATACATATTATTTGTCGTATATTCTGTGTCGGAGTCTTTCTATTGTCTTATCCTCATCCAGATGACTTATTCTATTCCTCCTTTTCTTTTCCTATAGGTGCTAATAGTTTTATTTTGGGCCGTATTTATCAAAACTGGTTGTCCATAGCGACCAATCAGAGCTTAGCTTTCATTTCCTTCACTGCCCTGGTAAGATGGCAGCTGCGCTGTGATTGGTCAGTATGGACAGCAGAAGGTTTCATCATTGAGGATCCTTGTGACATAAAGGAGCCATTAACCCTTTCAGCCCCAGAGCGTTTTCCCATTTTTTTTTCCTCTCTTTCTTCCGAGAGACGTAACCTTTTTATTTTTCCATCACTCTCGCCATATGAGGGCTGTTTTTTGCGGGACGAGTTGTACTTTTAAATAAAATCATAATTTTTTACCATATAGTGTACTGGAAAATGGCAAAAAAATTCCAAATGCAGAAAAACTGCAAAAAAAGTGTGATTCCACAATAGTTTTTGGGATATTTTATTCACCGTGTTCACTATATGGTAAAACTGATGTGTGGGTGTGATGCATGAGGTCGCTGCGAGTTTGCAGACACCAAACATATATATATAGGTTTACTTGTATCTAAGGCAGGGGTCTCAAACTCAGCTGGGTGTATAGGCCGCAAATAGAAAAAGAAAAATTGAGAGGGGCCGCATTATTTGCAAGACAAAGTGAGCATTTTTAATGAATCCATGGTTTTTTTCTATACGTGTTTGGATCACTTTTTTAAACATTTTTTGCTTGTATATTATAACAAACGTGCACTTTTTTTTGTTAAGTTTATATATATATATATATATATATATATATATAAAAAGTATTTTTAATGGCAAAAAAATTTTCATGCTTTATTATGATTTTTTTTTTACATTTTATCACCTTCTTGTAATATTGTTTTACAATTAGCAGCATCATATAGTAATCTTAGCCAACATCTTGTAGTAATGTGCCCATGCTGCAGTAATGTCCCCATCCGTGTGCCCTGTAGTAAGGTGCTCATCCTTGTAGTATTGTGCCCAGTAGTATTCTGCCCATCCTTGTAGTATGTGCCCTGTAGTACTGTGCCCATCCTTGTGCCCTGTAGTACTGTGCCCATCCTTGTGGTATTGTGCCCATCCTTGTAGTATGTGCCCTGTAGTACTGTGCCCATCCTTGTAGTATTGTGCCCATCCTTTTAGTATTGTGCCCATCCCTTTAGTATTGTGGCCATCCCTGTAGTATTGTGCTCATCCCTGTAGTATTGTGGCCATCCCTGTAGTATTGTGCTCATCCCTGTAGTATTGTGCTCATCCCTGTAGTATTGTGGCCATCCCTGTAGTATTGTGGCCATCCCTGTAGTATTGTGGCCATCCCTGTAGTATTGTGGCCATCCTTTTAGTATTGTGGCCATCCTTTTAGTATTGTGCCCATCCCTTTAGTATTGTGGCCATCCCTGTAGTATTGTAGCCATCCCTGTAGTATTGTGCCCTGTAATATTCTGCCCACCCTTGTAGTATTGCGCTCTGTAGTATTGTGCTCTGTAGTATTGTGGCCATCCCTGTAGTGTTGTGCCCTGTACTATTCAGCCCATCCTTGTAGTATTGTGCTCTGTAGTATTCAGCCCACCCTTGTAGTATTGTGCTCTGTAGTATTCTGCCCATCCTTTAGTAATACGCAAAAAAAAAAAAATTCTCCTCACCTTTCCTTCGTTCCCTGCATGCCCACGATCAGTACTTGCAGAGTTTTGGATGCAGCATGCTTCAGCTGTGTCCAAAACCCTGCTATGCACAGTACAAGCATAATGGATGGGATTTCTAATAACCCCATGCCCACTGTGCGTGTACGGCCTGCAGTGAAAACGGAACTGCGGTGCGGCTTCCAGAGGCCGCAGCATGTGAATTTATGCTGCGGAGTCAGAAGCGTTCTCCCTAGGCAGAGCACAGCGAGGAGACCGCAGCGGCCCGAACCCCTGATCGCAGGCACGGGCAGCTGCGGTCTCCTAAGGAGGAGACTTGCGGCCCCGCTGATCAGGACCCGCCGTGTCCAGGACACAGCGGGTCCTGATCTTGAGCACGTACCTTACCTGCTTCTCGACGCCCGTGATGATCGCAGCTCTGTGCTGAGGGTCGGCGCCGGCAGGAACTTTACTGCATTTGAATCCAGTTGCGGTGCTGCGCAGAGGAGCTGTGTCTGGACCAATGGCTGCTGCCTGCCAATCAGATGCAAGGAAGTGACGTCGCTGTATGACGTCATCTCCTTGCATCTGATTGGCAGGCAGCAGCAGCAACTGGAATAGAGCTGACAGCTCCTCTGCGCGGCACCGCAAATAGATTCAAATGCAGTAAAGTTCCTGCCGGCGCCGACCCTCAGCATAGAGCCGCGATTGTCACGGGGTCTGCGGGCCACGATCGTCATGGGGACAGCGGGCCGCAACAAGCAGCCTCAGGGGCCGCATGCAGCCCGCGGGCTGTGTGTTTGAGACCTCTGATCTAAGGGGTTAAAAAAAATTCACAAGCTTGTCCAATAAAAGTGGCGTACGTTTTGCACCATTTTCCAAAACCCGTAGCGTTCTCATTTTTCGGGATCTATGGCTCGGTGATGGCTTATTTTTTGCGTCTCGAGCTGACGTTTCTAATGGCACTATTTTTGCGCAGATGCTACGTTTTGATCGCCTGTTATTGCATTTTGCGCAAAACTTGCGGCGAACAAAAAACGTAATTTTGGCTACGCTGTTTACCCTACAGATTAATTGATTTTACATTTTGATAGATCGGGCATTTCTGATCGCGGCGATACCAAATATGTGTATTTTTTTTATTTTTTTAACCCTTTAATTTTCAATGGAGTGAAAGGGGGGTGATTTGAACTTTTAGGTTTTTTTATTTTTTAAAACTTTTTTTTTTTATTTTACTAGTCCCCATAGGGATCAACAATCCGATCGCTCTTCTATATCTGTATATCTCAGCTACAGAGCTGAGAACTGCTTTACTCTCAATGCCGGAAGTATGGCGGCACTGAGAGAAAGTGACTCATGTTAGCTACAGGCGTCATCACATCACCCTGTGCTACCATGGCAACCACTGAAAGTCATGTGATCACGTGCGTGACTTCAGGTGGGGACGCCGGTAAGTAAAAGTATTGGCCGCGCGCATAAACATATCACTGCCAGATTTTGGCAGCAAAATGTTAAGGGGTTAAAAGTTGCGGGTGGAACGTGATTCCACTCGTAACTTGCAGGCGCACATGTCAGCTGTTGAAAACAGCTGATATGTGCGCGGATCGGCGCGACTTGCCCACGGCAGGGTGCGGGGATTAACCTCACACGATCCATGACGGATATATCCGTCAAGGGTCATGAAGGGGTTAATGGAGATAAGTAGTGGCCTCTGTATATAACGACTGATCTGGAGGGGACAATACCCACCATTCACAATGACTCCTCTACCAGCCCCGGCCCAGGACGCCATCTTGGAGGAATAAATCCTTGGTAACTACAAGAATTCTTCATCTGTAGGGAAAAAAATGGCTGTAAATTCTGGGGCATGAAGGAGCTGGAGGACATTTAACCCCTCGCCCACCCCACTGCTCCCCCCACAGCCGACGAATAAAGAGACGTCACAAGGTTATAAAATACAGAAACCTCTTTATCTACAAGAACAAAACATAGGAAATCGAATGTTACTGCCGCCGGTCGCTGTCTTCGGTCTGCTGCGCTCTTATTCACTGGTGAAGTACTCCTTCAGGGGGCCGAAGAGATGCCGGATCACCGGGACACTCCACGACTGGCCCAGAAGCTTCTGCCGGGAGGTGAAACTCATCTGACCCACTTCTGTATAGCGAGGGGGGAACCCGAAGACCCTGCGGGGAGAACAGCGGAGGGATTGGCTGGTGGAGATGATCACCGATGATCAAAGAGATCACATTATGGGGGAGGATCCTGCCTCTCTCTTCTTTTTTTTACCATTTCCACAAAAAGAGACGCCAATGATGACCAACGGCAGCGGCCATGTGACATCTCGATGGACACGATGTCTCTAGCCAGATTCATGCACCGGGAGGCCTAGGCGCAGTTCATCCTGGGCTTCCTGGTTCATGAAGCAGGCCGCTCAGGCTAAACAGAGGAGTACACATCGAGGGCACAGCTCATCCTGAGCTGCCTGATTCATGAAGCAGGCCGCTCAGGCTGAGCATTGGAGTACACATCATGGGCGCAGCTTATCCTGAGCTGCCTGGTTCATGAAGCAGGCCACTCAGGCTGAGCAGAGGAGTACACATCATGGGCGCAGCTCATCCTGAGCTGCCTGGTTCATGAAGAAGGCCACTCAGGCTGAGCAGAGGAGTACACATCATGGACGCAGCTCATACTGAGCTGCCTGGTTCATGCAGCAGGCCGCTCAGGCTGAGCAGATCATGACACACATTCTGAACACGCCCCCCTATTACGCGAGAAATTACGTCATACCTGGAAGGAGCCCATACATTCTAGCATCTACCTTTACTTTTAGTGCACAATCGAAGCCCAAGCAGCTCCAAGTGAATGTGCGACCCGGAAGCAGCTTGCCGTCATGACATGGAGCATGGGTGAATACACCACGCGCAGTCTTATCCCCTTATCCCTTCCACCAACATTTTTAATCCTCGTATTCTGGTTCCCATAGACTTATATGGGTATCGGATTCTGGACCGGATCCGGATTTTTTCAGAAAATGAGCAGGGACCCGCCGGTCCCGGTTTATTGCGAGTCCGCTCAGCTCTAGTCATCAGGCCTGGTGGTTAAATGTCCATCACTTTACCCGGCTGGCCTAGGGCAGGGAAGTGTGATGGTGTCCACAATTTATACCAATAATTCGTGATCCTGTTATTTGAAGCCTGGGTTCATCCATGTTGTCCTCTCTCCATTTATATCCAGAGCTGCTAAAGATGTAATTAAAAAGCAGCAGAAGTATAAATGCAGCTCTGGAGATGTAATATCAGGCCTGATCCTGGTTGACGGTGCCCTTACGTGTCCCGATACCATCCCCTCTAGGTGAAGGCTCCGCTGCCAGGTGACATTACCTCTCTATCTCCGTGCAGAGCAAGATGTCCTCCTCCCCGTTGATGGTTACCGGGAATTCATGCTCTTTACCTTGGAGCATAGAGCTGCTATTTGTCGTGATGGTTCTTATTTTAGAAAACTGCCAAAACAAAGGGGCACATAATTATCATGAAAGGACATCATCTACCTGATAAACCCCTCTATACCCTGTGTGCATGTGGAAACTAACAAATCTGCCCACATGTACAGAATATTCTCATTTTTACTGCTCTAACTGAAAAGAATCCCCAATTTAAATCTAAATCCTTTTTTTAATCACTCAGCGGTGCAGACAATTCCATCTTTTCAGAAAAACCTTCCCTTGTGAATATTACTTTCAATGTGATTGTATGAGGACTTTTTTTTACGTGAGGAGTATTTTTAACAGCTGATTTCATTTACTGACTGATGGATTGAAAAAAAAAAAAAAATATATATATATATATATATATATATATATATATGTGTGACACCCTGGACTAGTCAGGTCATCCCAGGTAGTCCCATGCATACATACTACCCCCCCCGCCCCTTAGTAAGGTGACAGCAGCCAAACTACAAAACCCTTGTCACCACCCTCAGAGTTTGATGTTCACACCAGGGGGGCGGAGCCAGGTGATTGGCTCCGCCCACAGAGGAGTTCACAGTCCCGGAGGCGGGAAAGACAGAAGATGAGTTTGAGTCAAGTTCAAGGGCAGACCTGTGCTCAGGCCTGTCAAAAGTCTACACCAGGTGTCTGGATTGGAGTCCAGTCACCTCTGGCAAGGAGGCAGACGGTGGTGGCTGCCTGCAGGAGCTGGGATTACAGCCTGTGGAACCGTAGGGACCGGGGACGGGCGGTGGCCCGCCGGTACCGAACCAGGGAACCGATTGGAAACCGGAGCATCAGGAGGGGTACTCAGATCCAGTACGAGCCCCAGAAACAACTAGGCTAAGTCAAATCAACTGATTGAGGACTGGACTTTAGGACCTTTCCCACACAAGACCCGACTGAAGACAACAGCCCAACCATTAGGGTAAAGCCACCGCCAAGGCATAGAGACTCAGAGTCGTGATTCATTACACAAGAGAGGTGCAGGAGAAAGGCGGAAACCAACAACCTGTTAAGGGGTAACTGCAGCCGGCTGCGGACCCCGTTCACCATCTTGTTTGGTTTACCAGAGTGTCCAGCGTATTTTTTCATAGTGAGTACAACAGTGTCTTCGGACCGCGCACCGCGCCGCACCGCACCGACACCCCAGCACGCGTCCATCCCCTCACCTCAGCACCTTCCTCGGGCCCCCGGGACCACCATCCCCCTACCCACGGAGAGGGTCAACACCAAGCTGCACAACACAGTCCCCGGGAGCCTAGTCAACGGCAGCGGTGGTGTCCATCCATTCACCACAACCCGTGGGTGACGTCACGAACTTAAATCCCCTGCAAACCACCGCGGTTCCGGCTGTGGATCTCCCCACCGAAGTCCCTACATGTAGCGCCAACCCCCTTTCAGAGCGACGTGACCTCCGGGTCCGTGGAGAGCTCGAGCCACCCAGCGACGATGGATCCAAGTGGCTTGGCAGCCGGCCGAGCCCCGGGGCGGTACATATACATATATATATATATATATATATATATATATATATATATATATATATATATATATATATATATATATATATATATATATATATATATATATATATATATATATATATTTTTCCCCACACTTGTATATTCAGCTTTTTTCTTATGTTTTCAATCGCATCCAAAAGGTTTTATATATATATATATGTATATATAATGTATATATATATATATATATATATATATATATATATATATATATATATATATATATATATATATATATATATATATATATATATATATAACCTTTTGAATGCGATTGAAAACATAAGAAAAAAGCTGAATATACAAGTGTGGGAAAAAAAAAAAAATATATATATATATATATATATATTTTTTTTTTCCCACACTTGTATATTCAGCTTTTTTCTTATGTTTTCAATCGCATTCAAAAGGTTTTTTATATATATATATAATATATATATATATATATATATAAAACCTTTTGAATGCGATTGAAAACATAAGAAAAAAGCTGAATATACAAGTGTGGGAAAAATCGCCTTAAAACGTAACTCTCCAGGACCATTGGTCTTTATTTTTGCTCCACAGCTTTTACTATGAAGAACCTACGGATAAGCTCTGTAAATTTTTTGGAGCTGATCCGTAGCAAAAGAAAAAAAAACCCACAAAAGGTTTTTCCTATCAATTTCTGTTTTTTAGTCTTTTGAACATTTTTTTTATGCTTGGGGTTGATGAGAGATGAGGCACATGTGACTTCTAAGAAGCAGCTCCTGATGGAAACGGCTCCAAATCAGCCAATCAGAAGCCTGTAAAGAACGGATCAGGAAAAAAAGAAACTCCACTAAAAACAAAAAACTCTTCCAAAAATCTCCCAACAAAAGAACATCTCATTAGAGCAGTTTCCACTAGAAAAACGCAGTTCCCTTTAAAAAGTTAAAATCGTGGCTTGTGTTGACCATAATATGGTACAAATGCATAAAAAGAGTAAAATCGCATGAGTAGAGTGCGGGTTCTGAGGAGGATCTGTAGGCTCCTCGCATTATACGGGTTTGTGAACTCTGTTTTACTGCGGACATCTGCCTGTAACTGAACCAGCACCGATCACGGTCACCCTCATACATAGGAGCATGGCTTCACTATGAATTGTGAATCAGGACCATGGAAAAAGAGCTGCCCCTGCTGAAGAAAAGCCTCCCCACAGCAGGATGCCGCCTCCACCATGTGTGACAGTGGGAAGGGTGTTTTCAGGAGGCTGTGCAGTGTTAGTTTTATGCCACACATAGCATTTTTCAGTTTCTCCAAAAAGATCTCTATTGATCTCATCTGACCAGAGCACTTTCTTCCACTGCTCGCTGTGTCCCCTACATGGCAGGTGGAAGAAGGGGCTCTAATCAGATGAGATCAAAGGAGAACTTTTTGGGCAAACTGCAAAATGCTATGTGTGGCGGGAAACAAATTCTGCACATTACTCTGAAAACACCACCATCCCCACCGTCAAATATGTTGGTGGCAGCATCCTGCTGTGGGGGGGCTTTTCTTCAGCAGGGGCAGGGAAGCTGGTCAGAGGTGATGGGAAGATGGATGGAGCTAAATACAGGACAATCCTGGAGCAAACCTGTTAGAGGCTGCAAAAGACTTGAGACCGGAGCGAGGGTTCACCTTTCAGTAGGACAATGACTCCGGGGATGGGGGGGGGGTGAATACAAATGCACATCACACTTTTCAGATTTATATATTTAAAATATTGAGAATAGCTGTTATCATTTCCTTCACATTTCACAAATACTTAATACTTAGTGTTGGTATAACAAAATCCCAATAAAATACATTCAAGTATGTGGGTGTAATGTGAAAAAAATGTGACAAAGTTCACAGGGTATGAATACTTTCTCAAGGTACTGTTGTAGAAACAGTCAGATTATTGGAGGTTCAAGTTCATTATGCAGACTAAAAAATAATAATAATGTAAAAAAATAATTTTAAAAATTGGAATTCTACATGCTGCCTTTTCGCCCATTAAAAATAATAATAATTATATTATTATTATTATTATTATTAATAATAAAAATCCAGATCTGGAATCGCAGCGTTCATAAAAATCAGCTCTAACAAAATCACAAAGATAAAAAAACAAAAACTGAAATGCCAGAATCGCAGTTCTTCTTTTGCCAAAACTCCTCCAAAAATTGCGGTAAGAAGCGATCGTAGTGACACAGTTTTATCAATAAAAAAAGAATATATCAGCGCGACACCCAAAAACACAGTAGAGACGCAAAAAATGTTTTTTTTTTCTGAAAATCGCTGACATTTTTTTTTTACTATAATAATAATAATAATAATAATAAAAAAATACTCTCCCTAAGACTTCTCACCTTTGCAACTCGCCCTGGTTCCAAACAGTCCTGAAGTGTTGTCTTCTCATCAGCCGTAAACACAAGAGACCTGGAGAGACAGAGAGGTTAGCACAGTGCATACAACGGAGCACCAGAGGCCTGGAGCGACAGAGGTTAGCACAGTGCATACAACAGACCACCAGAGGAGTGGGTAGACAGAGAGGTTAGCACAGTGCATACAACAGACCACCAGAGGCCTGGAGAGACAGAGAGGTTAGCACAGTGCATACAACAGACCACCAGAGGCCTGGAGCGACAGAGAGGTTAGCACAGTGCATACAACAGACCACCAGAGGCCTGGAGAGACAGAGAGGTTAGCACAGTGCATACAACAGACCACCAGAGGCCTGGAGATACAGAGAGGTTAGCACAGTGCATACAACAGACCACCAGAGGCCTGGAGATACAGAGAGGTTAGCACAGTGCATACAATGGACCACCAGAGGCCTGGAGAGACAGAGAGGTTAGCACAGTGCATACAATGGACCACTAGAGGCCTGGAGATACAGAGAGGTTAGCACAGTGCATACAATGGACCACCAGAGACCTGGAGAGACAGAGAGGTTAGCACAGTGCATACAATGGACCACTAGAGGCCTGGAGATACAGAGAGGTTAGCACAGTGCATACAATGGTACGGCTGGAAGAACCAAACCAAAGGGCAAAGTTTCAGAAAGGATTCAGGATCACTATGAGAATTTTCCTGAAAATACCTGACTCCGGAGCATCACCAAGATGTCAGAGAAAAGCAAGTGCCCCCAATAAATGGCACCAAACCCAGGAAACCCAGGAAATTTGATTATATTTAGGGCAAAACAAATGTTCTTTAATACTCCCATATAGTGCTAAACAATATTTCCATATATGACCCTGATTACATTACAGTCCAGTATCCAGATAATAGTGCCATACATAGTCTGAAAAAGACGGCCATACAGTATCCAAATAATGCTGCCAGTTAGTATCCATGTAAAATAATGGAGTCCTGTCACATGGAGGATACACCAGACACTATATACACAGCTGCCTCCATGTGTGGAGCCCATTTGGGTAAATAAGCCATAATGGACACCTCCTGTGATAGGGTGCTGAGGCTGCAGCTTAATAGACGGGGCTCCTGCTGTGTGAATGGTTTCGGACACCATATAGAAGTGTAAAGTCCTATCCAAGATAGCAAATGTGAAAATAGTGGCACAACATATCAGCCATAGCCGGATGAGCCGGTCCAGAGTGTGCGCCCTCCATTACCAGCTACCAATGCCTAGAAGACATAAGCCGGGATAATGGTTCCCACATAAGACTGGCCGCCTCCGGCCTCACAGCTTCCTGTAATTACCATTTTTTGGAAAGTTTCCTCACCCTTACATCAGTATCATATCAGAAATGTTTACTTCTGGAGATCAGACAGAGATACATTGCGTGGAATCCATTCCGGTGAAAAACAAGGTGTCAGTATCTGACGACATCTCCACAATCCAATCATTACTGCACTGATGACTATAAAAGCTGCTGCCGGCCGGTGCGGCCTAAAATAGTTGTCAAGGGCACAGTAGTGGTGTGCGGACCGGTCTCCTGCTCCGGAATAGACACACGTGAGAGACAGTCCTCCACACTGATCTGAAGACGCCACAGTGCGCGCTACATTGACGACGTTCTTAAAGATCTGTGATACCAACCTGTCCATGCCGGGGAGATTTCCCCAAAAGTATCTGTCGCGATGAGCCGGTGATACAGCAGCAGCATTTATTTTTACCGCATTTCTCTGGAAGAAGAAAACCTTAATTACTGATTTTCCAGTTTGACTAGAATGGGGACTAATCTGTGTGCACGGCTGAAATATAGTGCAATGTTACATCATACAGGGACATCTTACATTTTTGGTAACACTGTTGCGGCTGTGTTGACAGAATTATTTTTCACCACAAGCACATACTTAAAATCTTGATTCCACAAAGCACCAAAGCTGTGATCCTTGTGTGAATATTACGTTACATAGTATAACTGCACATTACCTGTAACTATCACAATGTGACGGCAGGATAGCAAGGGTCAGGGGATTGTATAGTGGCCTTCACGCTAGGGGACCCTAGGCTATCCCTGACTTCTGGATTACCCCCAAAGGTGGAGACACCGAAGTTCCATGCCTGACTATTGTCCTGACCAGATCTAAACTGTTACTCCCCCCACCCCACCCCAGGGAAGGAAGGGGCAAGAGTATAATGGAAATACAGATTAAGACAAGGAGAAAACCAAAAGTCAGACACACTGCAAACGCACAGGAATAAACAGGAAGACTCAGGAGAAAAGCAAGAGCAGGAAGGCAGCAACAACAGTTAACACCACAACCGCTTACAGCAATAATGCACAACAACTACCAGTAAGTCTGGATCCCAACACCTCACCAGATCAGTATAGAGAAGCTTTAGCTGGCATTAATGGGATAGTCAAGCCAGCAAATATAGGAGGGGGCGAATAAGACTGCCTCCCCCACAGCGTGTGATCAAAGAGACTAACAAGCAGCCCAGCAGAGATTAACTCTTAATAGTGTGCCGCCCCCGTGCCAGCAGCCGCCGGCGACTGCTGAAATTTTCTCAACGGATCACCGCTGACTGTCCAATTCAAGGCGCACTTCCACCAGGTAGGTGGATGGGTTTGAATCCTGTTCGTGACGCCAAGTTTCGGAGTGTGCTGCCCCCATGCCAGCAGCCACCGCTGCTCGGATTCGGCCCTTCTGTCGGTGGCTCGAGGACCTCCGGACCCGGGGGTCTCGCGGACACGCCAAATAAAAAGGGGATGTAGATGTACAGGCTAGGCCGTATTAAGTTCGTGACGCAACCCATGGTGTGTGGTGAGGTGGGACACCACCGCTGCTGTTGTGGGGCACCCGGGGGAGATGTAGTGGCAGCTGGATGTTAACCCGTCCATGGGTAGGGATGGTTGCCCCGGGACCCAGTGTCTTTGTGCAGGGTGTAGTGATGGCAAGGGCCGGCGCGCCCGGACGTGCAGAGGGGGGTTGGTTGGTTACTCACAGTAAATGAATCACACGAGTCTTTTGGTAAACCAAGGTGCTGGTGGCCGGCCGCCGCGGCCGGTTGCATTCAGGTCCCTCACCCGGGCTGGTGGTCACTGTCCTTTTCCTCTGCACTTGTTTGTGTTTGGTGAACTGCCTGGTCTGGAACTCAGGAGTCCACTCCCGGCTGGATGTGGCCTAAGGAGCCGTGCCCGCGGACGCTGGCCCGTGGAATCTATGGGCCCTGGCGGTGGCCTTGTCCCTATTGGTGGGCTGTTGTCTTCTATGAGGGACTTTGGGTAGGACAGGACCTATAACCCTGCCCTCAATCAGTTAATTAGCTAGGCCGCTGGTTTCGGTTCTGGCTTCAGGGTCAGAGTACCCCCTCTGTGCTACGGTTTCCGGGTCAGTTCTCCGTGTCGGTACCGGCGGGCTACAACCCTGTCCCGGTCCACCTTGGATCTGCCGAGCCGTCTTCCCATCTCCTGCTGACGGAGACCACCGTCTGCCACCTAGCCAAAGGCACCAGGGCTCCAACCCTGGCGCCGTTCAATTTGAGCTTCTCCTCCTGCTGGGACTACACCTAGCCCCCAGCTCCACTCCTCTCAACATGAACTTCAAAACTAGACTAGACTGTTGTGTTTCCCGCCCCGGGCTGTCTAGACCCCTAGGTGGGCGTGTCCCAACCACCTGGCCTCGCTCACTGGTGTGTCTATCTTTCTCTAAGGGGGGTGACTAGGGTTTCAGGTTGGCTGTGTGTTACCTAAGTGAGGGATGGTATTCTGCGGGGGCCTATGTGTGACTACCTGGTTTTGCCAGGGCGTCACATTCCCCCTTGGGTTAATACAGACCGTCCGCGGGCTGTCCGACCACCAACATTTATTGAACAGGAACTGTAAAAGTGAAAAAAGGTAAAACAGGTTACAATCATACTAACATTTGTACAAACTATTCTTCCCTTGCAGGAGGCACTTTTCTTAAACGTTGTACATGTAAAAACGGGACGTGACGGACCGGGTCCTTCTCACCTTCCCCACCCAAAACAAGCTAACCCTGATGCCACCTCTAAAACACAGGTTGGCACCCCTTGCCCAAGTCCAGGTTAGGTCTGGGTGTTGCTCGTACGGGCCGGGTAAAAAGTTCCTTACCTGGCAGTCCTTTTTCAAGGGCCCCACGTCCAGGGGACATCTGACCCGGAGAGTAGTCACCGGTTTTGCTAGTGACTGGGCCTCGGCCGACTCTACCGCAGGCCCTTCCTCCAATCAGCCTCTCCAGAGACTGCGGCAGGTGAGAAGGGTGGTCAGAAATAACACTAGGGTTTCAGGTCGGCTGTGTGTTACCCAAGTTAGGGATGGTGTTCTGCGGGGGCTTAAGTGTGACTACCTGGTTTTGTCAGGGCGTCACAATAGCCTGCCAAAGCCTGTGGGTTGACGCCCGGGTCTCCCTGTGCTGATCACAGACATCAGAGAAGTTAGCAGAGTCTACCACAATAAGTAGTCTCTACAGATCCTGACGCCGCTGTGCCACCCCGCGCCAGCAGCCGTCTCTGCTCGGGTCCGGGCCTTCAGGGAATGTGGCTCGAGGGTTCTCCGGACCCGGGGGTCTCGCGGACACGCCGAATAAATGGGGGTACGTAGATGTACGGGCTGGGCCGTAGTAAGTTTGTGACGCCACCCACGGTGTGTGGTGAGATGGGACACTACCGCTGCTGATGTGGGGCACCCGGGGGAGATGTTGTGCAGCAAGTTGTTAAGCCCTCCGTGGGCAGGGATGGTGGCCCTGGGACCCGGTGACTCAGTGCAGATGGCAGGTGACCCCAAGGGTGTTGGTGTATTCACTGTTAGTAAACACACAAGTCTCTGGTAAACCAAGGTGATGGTGGCCGGTGCCACGATCGGTTGCGTTCAGGGTCCCCCACCCGGCTGGTGGACTCTATCCTTTTCCTGCACTGCTTGTGTAAGGTGGACTTTCCTAGTGTGAAACTCAGGAGTCCACTTCCAGCTGGATATGGCCTAAGGAGCTGTGCCAGCAGACGCTGGCCCGTGGGATCTATGGGCCCTGGCGGTGACCTCTTATCCCTAATCGGTGGGCTGTTGTCTTCTATGAGGGACTTTGGGTGGGACAGGACCTCTAGTCCTGGCCTCAATCGGTTAATTAACCCCTTAACGACCCATGACGTACTAGATACGTCATGGATCGTGCGCCAGTAAGCCCCGCCCCCTGCCGCCGGCAGGCGGCGGCGAGACGCGCACATATCAGCTGTTATCAACAGCTAATATATGTGCCTGCTAGCCGCAGGTGGAATCGCTTCCACCCGCGGCCATTAACCCCTTACATTTCGCTGCCAAAGTCTTGGCAGCGATATGTATATGGGCGCCGCCATGACAGTGACTTACCCCGCCCCCACCGGAAGTCACGTGACATGATCACGTGACTTTCGGCGGTTGCCATGGTAGCACAGGGTCATGTGATGACGCCTGTAGCTAACATGAGTCACTTCCTCTCAATGCCGGAATACAGCCGGCATTGAAAGTGAAGCAGCAAATCTGCAGTTCTCAGCTCTGTAGCTGAGATCTGCAGATAGTGCAGAGCGATCGGATTGCTGATCGCAATAGCCCCCTAGGGGGACTAGTAAAATAAAAAAAAAAAGTAAAAAAAAAAGTTTAAAAAAAAAATAAAAAAACCTAAAAAGTTCAAATCACCCCCCTTTCACCCCATTGAAAATTAAAGGGTTAAAAAAATAAAAAATACACACATATTTGGTATCGCCACGTTCAGAAATGCCCGATCTATCAAAATATAAAATCAATGAATCTGATCAGTAAACGGGTAGCGGCAAAAAAATTCCAAACGCCAAAATTACGTTTTTTGGTCGCCGCAAATTTTGCGCAAAATGCAATAACAGGCGATCAAAACGTAGCATCTGCGCAAAAATGGTACCGTTAAGAACGTCAGGTCAAGACGCAAAAAATAAGCCATCACTGAGCCTCAGATCCTGAAAAATGAGAACGCTACGGGTTTTGGAAAATGGCGCAAAACGTGCGCCACGTTTTTTGGACAAGCTTGTGAATTTTTTTTAACCCCTTAGATACAAGTAAACCTATACATGTTTGGTGTCTACAAACTCGCACCGACCTGAGGCATCATACCCACACATCAGTTTTACCATATAGTGAACACGGTGAATAAAATATCCCAAAAACTATTGTACAATCCCACTTTTTTTGCAATTTTTCCGCACTTGGATTTTTTTTGCCGTTTTCCAGTACACTATATGGTAAAACTTATGGTTTCATTTAAAAGTACAACTCGTCCCGCAAAAAACAAGCCCTCATATGGCAAGATTGATGGAAAAATAAAAAAGTTACGCCTCTCGGAAGAAGGGGAGCAAAAAACAAAAACGCAAAAACGGAAAGTGCCCGGGGGCTGAAGGGGTTAACCAGTCCGCTTGGTTCCGGTTACGGGCTTCAGGGTCCGAGTACCCCCCTTTGTACTACGGTTTCCGGGTCGGTTCCCCGTGTCGGTACCGGTGGGCTACAACCCTGTCCCGGTCCACCTCGGTTCCACCGAGCCGTCTTCACATCTCCTGCTGACGGAGACCACCGTCTGCCTCCTAGCCAGTGCCACCAGGGCTCCGATCCTGGTACCGTTCAACTTGAACTTCACTGCTGGAGCTACCCCTTGCTCCAGCCCACACTCCTCTCCACTTGAACTCCAAACTGAATTCCAACTAAAACTGCTGTTTTCCCCTTCCCGGGCTGTCTAGACCCCTGGGTGGGCGTGTTCCAACCGCCTGGTCACGCCCACTGGTGTGTCTATCTTTCCCTAAGGGGGGGGTGACTAGGGTTTCTGATTGGCTGTGTGTTTCCTAATGAGGGAAGGTGTTATGCAGGGGCTAACTGTGACTACCTGGTTTTGGCCAGGGCGTCACACTCGCCTTTGGTTAAACACAGACTGTCCGCGGGCTGTCCGACCACCACCGTTTATTTTAACTAGAAAAAAGGGGATAAAACGAGTAAAACATTTTACAATCATATTAACATATTTACAATAAGCATGTTTTGTTTTGTTCTTTCCTTACGGGAAGCATGTTACTTAAAGTTTGCACATATAAAACAACCGGGTTCTTCTCACCTCACCCACCCAAAACAACCTGCCCCCTGGTGCCACCGCTAAGCAATGGTGCGCACCCCTTGCCCAAGTCCAGGTTGCCCGGGTGTCACCCAAACGGGCCGGGTAAAAAAGTTCCTTACCCGGCAGTCCTTTACAGGGACCCCACGTCCAGGAGACCCCTGACCCGGAGGGTAGTCACCGGTTTTGTTGGTGACAGGGCCTCGGCCGACTCTACCGCAGGCCCATCCTCCAACCAGCCTCTCCAGAGACTGTGGCTTGGTGAGAAGGTAGGTCGGGGGCAATTTACAAGACCCAGAAAGTTTTGGGTTGGCCTGCAAGTCCAAAGCCTTTGTCTTTTTAAACTTTTTAAACGGGAATCACCAACAGTCCCAACGGGAAACTTCAACTTTTTGGTAGCCGGGAACCGCTACCTAACATTTTAATCTGCGTCAAACTCGGGGCCGGAGATTGGCGGACATGTAGCTGGGCGCCCATTCTCACCCTCCTCCTGACATAGAGGGCAGACCACCCCCTCTCTCCGCAGTGCCGGGTGTAGGTTACAAGCTCTCCGGGTTCCATGTCCCGATCTGGGTGGCCAACGGGCAGATGAGGGGCCACGTCCCTCAGGGACACAAATATTTTGGCCTCCATTCCTGGCTCGTATATGAACCCCTATCCCTTTTGGGGGTTACAATGCCGGACCTGCCCTTCATATGTTGGTCCCCTCACTCGAAACATGGCATTCCTTAGATTGTCTTTCTCGGTGTAGGTCCGGGACAGGACCCCCGCCTTCCTCATCTCCCGGGCAGCAATCTCCTTTCCCTGCTGGTGCCGCTGCCGCTCCCAGTATGGAGCATCGGCTGCCTGCTCCGGTGCATCCTGCGCTGGGTCTGGGCCCAGCCGGAGTCCCTCCGTGCCGGCTACGACCGGCATCTTTGGCAACGGGGGACCCCGCTGTGACATGGCCTGCTCTGCTGTCTTGCAGCTGCAGCCCCACGGCACCTCAGCCGAGGCCAGCAATCTGGGAGCGGCCAGCGTTGCTCGTTGTGCCGGCTTCCAGACGGGAACCGCCTCTGCTTTGGCCGGGCAGACTGCCGGGGCCATGGTCATCTTAGGCACGGCCTCTTTCGGGATCGCTGTCGGGTCCAAGGCTGGACGGGGCACCTTCCAGGTGCTGGTCTGGCATGGAGCCGGTACGGGTGCCGGGGCGGTGACTGGCTGGCTGCTGGCAGCTTCCTTGAGCTGGTCCTCGCGGGCCGGTGGAACGGACACCGCTGCCGATGCTGGTGGCAGCGGGCCGAGCGGGGGGGTCAGCAGCAGGCGCGGGCGGTGAGGGAGGCAGCGTGGCGGGCAGGGGCAGGCCGGGCCTCTTAGCCTGGTCGGCCGGTCCCTGAGGGACATAGGGGCGTGGGTCTCTTACCCGCTCCTCCAAGGTTGCTCCACTTCACGAGCCTGAACGGCTGCAGTCAACTCCGCCATCTCGGCCGTCCATCGCTCCAAGATAAAGCGCACCTGCGCCTGGATCCGGCGTCACATGCGTTCCGTCTGGGCTTCTACCCAGGCCGCTGTTCCGGGCACGGGCTCCGGCACTCCGGGCTTGCCAGACGGGTTGACCATGTTGCTCTGATGGTGTCCAGGAACAAGAAGGGTGGCAGGGTCCTGGAGTCCCTGCCCTTTATCTGCTCGGTCACATGCTGCAGATTCTTCACCCGCCCCCCCTTGCTCTTTTGCAGGCACTCTTTTCTGTGGCCTGCTAGTTTCGTTTTGCGAATTCCGGGCTCGCTTTCCGGCCGCGTTCCCAGGGGGTGGGGCTTCGGCTTTCGCGCCCTTTTCGCGGTGAAGAAGACGCTGGGCTGTAGTTTTTCGCTCCCAAAATGGCGGCAAGATGGCGAATTCTGAAATTTTTGCAACGGATCACCGCTGACTATCCAATACAAGGCGCACTTCCACAAGGTAAATGGATGGGTAAGTATCCTGTTCGTGACACCAAATTTTTTGGGGTGTGTCGCCCCGCACCAGCAGCCGTCGATGCTCGGGTCCGGGCCTTCAGGGGAGGGGGCTCGAGGGTTCTCCGGACCCGGGGGTCTCGCGGACACGCCAAATAAATGGGGGGATGTAGATGTACGGGCTGGGCCGTAGTAAGTTCGTGACGCCACCCACGGAGTGTGGTGAGATGGGACACCACCGCTGCTGTTGTTAGGCACCCGGGGGAGATGTTGTGCAGCAAGTTGTTAACCCCTCCGTGGGCAGGGATGGTGGCCCCGGGACCCGGTGACTCAGTGCAGATGGCAGGTGACCCCAAGGGTGTTGGTGTATTCACTGTTAGTAAACACACAAGTCTCTGGTAAACCAAGGTGATGGTGGCCGGTGCCACGGCCGGTTGCATTCAGGGTCCCCCACCCAGCTGGTGGTCTCTATCCTTTTCCTGCACTGCTTGTGCAAGGTGGGCTTTCCTAGTCTGAAACTCAGGAGTCCACTTTCGGCTGGATATGGCCTAAGGAGCCGTGCCCCCAGATGCTGGCCCGTGGGATCTATGGGCCCTGGCGGTGACCTCTTATCCCTAATCGGTGGGCTGTTGTGTTCTATGAGGGACTTTGGGTGGGACAGGACCTCTAGTACTGGCTTCAATCGATTAATTAACCAGTCCGCTTGGTTCCGGTTTCTGGCTTCAGGGTCCGAGTACCCCCCTTTGTGCTACGGTTTCCGGGTCGGTTCCCCGTGTCGGTACCGGTGGGCTACAACCCTGTCCCGGTCCACCTCGGTTCCACCGAGCCGTCTTCACGTCTCCTGCTGACGGAGACTATCGTCTGCCTCCTAGCCAGTGCCACCAGGGCTCCGATCCTGGTACCGTTCAACTTGAACTTCACTGCTGGAGCTACCCCTTGCTCCAGCCCACACTCCTCTCCACTTGAACTCCAAACTGAACTCCAACTAAAACTGCTGTTTTTCCCGCCCCGGGCTGTCTAGACCCCTGGGTGGGCGTGTTCCAACCGCCTGGTCACGCCCACTGGTGGGTCTATCTTTCCCTAAGGGGGGGGTGACTAGGGTTTCTGATTGGCTGTGTGTTTCCTAATGAGGGAAGGTGTTATGCAGGGGCCTAGCTGTGACTACCTGGTTTTGGCCAGGGCGTCACACCGCCATGACAGTTGGCGATGTCTGTGAAACCTCCTTGTGGCAGTAATTTTGCATTACTTTCCTAGCATACATTGTGCAGTTATACTCCTGTCACGTTTAGAGCTGTAATTATTTATCATTTCTGGACATCTCAGCTTGTGATGTCACTTAACTAGAACACAAATTACATTGAAATTCCATTTTGACCCTTCACCATTGCACCTTTCCTTTCATGACATGGGGATGTCCAAATGTTTAGATGCCTCGGTCTCTATTGACTATGGCATCTATGGGGTTGTGTCTCCTGGATCAGAGTTATATCCGGTCCCTGCTGTTGTAAAGGAAGCCGTGCCTAGTATTACAGCGGTCTCAGGCTCAACTCCAGGGCCGGACATATACAGTTGTATTCATGAGAAGTAATGAAGTTTCCTACATCCTAAGCATCTGCTTCTCACCTTGAGGCGCATGGTTATGGCTGTCTTGAATCTTGTTTCCATTGACACAACGTTTTCGAAAGCCCAGAAAAAGGGACGCTCTTCACCAGGCTTTGGCTTGACCATGCGGAGCAATCGGGGGAAGTGAAAGAAAAGTGGTCCGGTGCCCCCTGTCAAGACCACACAAGCCGGTCACATACAGTTCAGCACTCCATGTCTGATCCTAGATCTGCCCATAGCTCTCATCTCACATTCAGGATCGTCCTACAGAATGATCGACTTACCATACAGCCCTTTACGGAGGGGGTTCACCATAGAGAGATCGTTACATGGACTTCCTCCTATCAATAAATCGAAAGGCCCCCACTCCTCGATCTGCGGAATAATCCGGAGTGAAGTCAGAGGTGCAATATGTGAGATCACCCAAATTTATAATATATCATCTCATCATTATCTGACTCTGTACAGTAAGTGTCGCCCCTTATTCCCAGGGCCGGCGCCAGCACCCGGCAAACCCGGTCAAATGCCGGGGCCCTGAGCTGCCGGGGGGCCCACTCGCGGTGGCAGGAGTGGCGCACCGCTACTCAGGGTGCCCCGGTGGCCGTGCTGTCACCGCCCCCCGCCGAGGATCGAGCTTTCAATTGCATCGGCATCGCAGGTGCCGATACAATTGAGAGCAATGATGAGAGAGTGAGCGGCGCTCTCTCTCTTATCATTCTCCCCGCTGTGACTGTCGGCGTTCTTCTGACAGCTCTGCAGAGGACCGCGGTGACGTCATCACTGCGCGCCTGCTGAGAGGTCAGAGCGAGCGACAGCAATGGACGATGCGCCGAGGAGACCGGATCAGCGGGGGAACGAGTGAACCGCCCCTCTACTGACACTGGGCTCCCCTGACTCACAGGCCGGCCACTACACAGCGGCACTAGTACACATAGGGGCCCGGCAGCCGCTCTGCGTCTATGTGTAGTGCTGCTGTGTAGTGGCCGGCCTGTGAGTCAGGGGAGCCCAGTGTCAGTAGAGGGGCCCCTGACCTGGAGAGGCCACCAGCCATGTCTGAGCTGCAGGAGTGCTAGTCCTGACCTGCACAGCAGACGGAATCTCCATCCTGCAGGACCTGCGATGATGTCACGCCCATGTGACTGTGTGGGAGGAGACACAGGAGGCCGGGCAGAAAGCAAGATACTGAATCCTGAAGGAGATTTGGACACATGACTGGTAATAAGAAAAGAGGGGACATGAGGGTGAGGGGGGCTGCAGGGTGAGGGGCATATGAGGGCTGCAGACTGTGACAGAAGCATGTGAAGGGGTGCAGAGTGTTTGAGAGGGGTAAGTTGGGGTACAGGCAGGGTGAGATATGTGAGCAGGGTGTGTGAGATATGGGGGTGTATTGTGTGTGATATGGGGGGTGCAGGCTGTATGGGAAGCAGGGTATGTGACATATGGGGGTGTAGTGTGTGAGATCTGGGGGGTGCAGGCTGTATGGGAAGCAGTGTGTGTGTGTGATATGGGGGGTGCAGGCTGTATGGGGAGCAGTGTGTGTGTGTGTGATATGGGGGGTGCAGGCTGTATGGGAAGCAGTGTGTGTGTGTGTGGGATATGGGGGGTGCAGGCCGTATGGGGAGCAGTGTGTGTGTGTGTGATATGGGGGGTGCAAGCCGTATGGGGAGCAGTGTGTGTGTGTGTGATCTGGGGGGTGCAGGCCGTATGGGGAGCAGTGTGTGTGTGTGTGATATGGGGGGTGCAGGCTGTATGGGAAGCAGGGTATGTGACATATGGGGGTGTACTGTGTGAGATCTGGGGGGTGCAGGCTGTATGGGAAGCAGTGTGTGTGTGTGTGGGATATGGGGGGTGCAGGCCGTATGGGGAGCAGTGTGTGTGTGTGATATGGGGGGTGCAGGCTGTATGGGAAGCAGGGTGTGAGAGATATGGGGGTGTAGGCTGTATGGGAAGCAGGGTGTGTGAGATATGGGGGTGTAGTGTGTGTGATATGGGGGTGCAGGCTGTATGGGGAGCAGGGTATGCGACATATGGGGGTGTAGTGTGTGGGATATGGGGGGGTGCAGGCTGTATGGGGAGCAGTGTGTGTGTGTGTGATATGGGGGGTGCAGGCTGTATGGGAAGCAGGGTATGTGACATATGGGGGTGTAGTGTGTGAGATCTGGGGGGTGCAGGCTGTATAGGAAGCAGTGTGTGTGTGTGGGATATGGGGGGTGCAGGCTGTATGGGGAGCAGTGTGTGTGTGTGTGTGTGATATGGGGGGTGCAGGCTGTATGGGAAGCAGGGTGTGAGAGATATGGGGGTGTAGTGTGTGTGATATGGGGGTGCAGGCTGTATGGGAAGCAGGGTGTGTGAGATATGGGGGTGTAGTGTGTGTGATATGGGGGTGCAGGGTGTGTGACATATGGGGGCAGGGGCGTAACTACCGCAGTCGCAGGGGTCGGAAGGAGAAGAGAGGTACTTGTTTTTTATTTTGCTGGCTGCATGACACATGGAGGCCTGGAGGGGCCTGGCTCCATGATACATGGAGGTCTATGGGACTGCATAATAAACATGAAGGACACCTTATACATGGACTAGAGGTGCATTATACATGGAGGAGTGTGGGGCTGCATAATACAATATGATGATTTATGGCGCTACATTATAATACATATAGCACTATGGGGGCTACATTATAATACATGGAGAAATATGGAGGCTACCTTACACATGGTCACACATGGGTGTGCGTTATAAAACATGGAGGACTGTGGTGCAGTATAATATATGGAGTACTATGGGGTGAATTATAATACATGGAGAACTATGGGGGTGCATTATAATATATGACGGGTTATGTGGGACCCTTTATATTATACGGAAAGCTATGTGGGGGCCATTATAGTATTTGGAGATCTATATATAAGGAGGACAAAGATACAAGTATGGGATGGGAATGTTTTGTGCTGAGGGAAAAAGGCTCTTTCCCTCAGCACCCAGCTTTCCCATGCTCTGCTATACATCTCTCAGCACCCAGCTTTCCCATGCTCTGCTATACATCTCTCAGCACCCAGCTCTCCCATGTTCTGCTATACATCTCTCAGCACCCAGCTTTCCCATGCTCTGCTATACATCTCTCAGCACCCAGCTTTCCCATGCTCTGCTATACATCTCTCAGCACCCAGCTTTACTCTGTTATGGGAAAGCTGGGTGCTGAGAGAAAGATGGATATCAGAACATGAGAAAGCTGGGTACTGATAGAGGGATTTCAGATAATGAGAAACATGGGTGCTGAGGGTAAGAGCCAAGTGTCAGCATCCTTATCCTGTACCCCGAGTGTCAGTGTCATTATCCCGCACCCTAAGTGTCGGTGTACGTGGAGGGGGGCCCCGGTCCAAATTTTGCACCAGGGCCCATCAAACTCTAGTTACGCCACTGAGTATTAATCACTGTATTCTACATGAGGGTGCCTACTGCTATCTGGCTCTGCACTGTGCTATATACAGGCTATGCTATATACAAGCTGTATGCTACATGAGGGTGCCTAATGCTATCTGGCTCTGCACTGTGCTGTCTGGGTCTGCACTGTACTATATAGGTCTGTGTACTACATGAGGATACCTAATGCTATCTGGCTCTGCACTGTGTTATATAGGTGCTGTGTACTACATGAGGGTGCCTAATGCTATCTGGCTCTGCACTGTGGTATTTAGGGGCTGTGTACTACATGAGGGTGCCTATTGCTACCTGGGTCTGCATTGTGCTATATGTGTGCTGTATACTACATGAAGGTGCCTAATGCTATCTGGGTCTGCATTGTGCTATATGGGGGCTGCATAGTGCATACGGGGGCTACATAATACTATATGGAGGACAATGGGGGCTTCATAACACAATATGGGGGCTGCATACTACTATACCCCCAGAGTTGTATGTCCCCTCCACCCAGGTGCTGTATGTCCCCCCCCCACCCCAGAGCTGTATACACCCAGAGCTGCATGTCAACCCCCCACCTCACAGCTGTCCCCCCCCACCTCAGTCACTGCCCTCCTCTAGAGCTGTATACCCCTTTCCTCAGTAATATGTATTCCCCCCAGTATTGTGTTTGTCCCCAGCCTCTCTTGTGATGTATATACTGCAGTGTTAGTGTGCCCTATGTGCGGCCATGTCTGTTAGACAAGCCGGGAGGTGAATGAGGCTGTTGCCGGCTTCCCAATATTAGAAATATATATACAGGATAAATATATAAAAATAATGTGTGTGTGTGTGTGTGTGTGTGTGTGTGTATGATGTGTATCTATCTGGCAGTGTATATGACTGTGTCTAGATTTATGTCTATTTATGTGTTTTTGTGAATTTCTCTTTAAATAAGTATGTGTACGTGTGCCTGTATGTGTATGTATCTGTGCATGTCTGTGTGTGGATGGGGCCCACTCAGACTCTTTCGCCCAGGGCCCTCAAAAACCTGGAGCCGGCCCTGCTTATTCCCGTGTAGTGGAGCGGATACATTCCCGTGAAGGATCCCTTTCTATAGGGACATCAACAAGAAAGGTTCTGATATTATATACATAGAGGTTATAAATTAGGAAATTAGGAGAAGGACGAGAAGACTGAACCATCATGAACAGCCGGCAACAAGCGTGATCAGACGATTCCAGTCACTGTGATGTAAGGGGTAAGTCCCTGGTCATAGGATTACATAGGATTACAACTTAGCTTTGGAATAGAAATACCAGTACAAATGTACATAGGGGCAGTATTATAGTAGTTATATTCTTGTACATAGGGGCAGTATTATAGTAATTACATTCTTGTACATAGGGGCAGTATTATAGTAGTTATATTCTTGTACATAGGGGCAGTATTATAGTAGTTACATTCTTGTACATAGGGGCAGTATTATAGTAGTTATATTCCTGTACATAGGGGGCAGTATTATAGTAGTTACACTCTTGTACATAGGGGCAGTATTATAGTAGTTATATTCTTGTACATAGGGGCAGTATTATAGTAGTTATATTCTTGTACATAGGGGCAGTATTATAGTAGTTATATTCTTGTACATAGGGGCAGTATTATAGTAGTTATATTCTTGTACATAGGGGCAGTATTATAGTAGTTATATTCTTGTACATAGGGGCAGTATTATAGTAATTATATTCTTGTATATAGGAGCAGTATTATAGTAGTTATATTCTTGTACATAGGGGCAGTATTATAGTAGTTATATTCTTGTATATAGGGGCAGTATTATAGTAGTTATATTCTTGTACATAGGGGCAGTATTATAGTAGTTATATTCTTGTACATAGGGTCAGTATTATAGTGGTTATATTCTTGTACATAGGGGCAGTATTATAGTAGTTATATTCTTGTACATAGGAGCAGTATTATAGTAGTTATATTCTTGTACATAGGGGCAGTATTATAGTAGTTATATTCTTGTATATAGGGGCAGTATTATAGTAGTTATATTCTTGTACATAGGGGCAGTATTATAGTAGTTATATTCTTGTATATAGGGACAGTATTATAGCAGTTATATTCTTGTATTTAGGGACAGTATTATAGCAGATGTATTCTTGTACATAGGGGCAGTATTTATACTCTGTTACATAGGGGCTGATTTTGCTAGTCACAGTGAGCAGCCGCTGCTTTTTTGCGCGGGTTCTGTGTTGCTGACCTGTTTGCGGGTTATATTCTGCACGTCGCCCACATACGTGATCTCTCCTGGGTGCTGTCTTCTTCCTACGGCGATGGCGTCCTCACACACCTCTGAAGCGATATATTGCGCTACTTTTATTTTCAGTGTTTTCAGCACGAGCATTCCTGTAGATAACATGGATACATATAAGATGTGGAGATTATCAGCCGACATTGCTCGTCTACAGATATATTATCTGCAATGAAACCAGGTGACCTCCGTTCTGCCCTCCCCCAGATCATCAGATGAATGGACCGGTCACTGACAGCCAATACAGTCAGCATTCTTCTCTCCTTAAATACTCTGTGCTGCTGGACGTCATCTATGCAACTCCCAGCCGTCTGCCCTGTAATACTCCGTGCAACTATCTAATTCTAATTTGTCTGTTATTGTACCTTAACATACACACCCTTTCTGACTCTATCCTACCACTGTCCTCCATATCGTCACTCCACGACACAGACAGTGCCACCACTTTCTACAATGCCACTCTCACATCAGCTATTGATTCAGTCGCTCCCCTTGTGCACAGCAGAGCGAGACGAGTCAATAGACGACCCTGACACAACAGCCTCACTAAAAAGCTTCGGCAAGTGTCTAGGGCAGCAGAGCGACGCTGGAAGAAAACGCACTCCCAGGAAGACTTCACCACACTCAAAAATGCAATTCACACAATTCGTTTTGCCCTTACCTCTACTAAACACGATTACTTCAGAACCCTCATATCCTCTTTAACACACAACCCCCAACAGCTATTTAATACTTTCAACTCCCTCCTTCGGCCACCACTGCCCCCTCCAACCTCCCTCATCTCCGCAGAAGACTTTGCCACTTATTTCAAAGGAAAAAAAAAAAAAAAAAAAAAAAAAAAAAAAATCGACCAATCCAGTCGTCTTCTCTGCTCAGTCACCACAACCCCCTCATATAACAGACCACTGCCCCTCCCCCATAAACTTCCTCCCCACCATCACCGAAGGAGAGCTTGCACATCTTCTCTCAAAAGCGCACATCACCACCTGCGCACTTGACCCCATCCGATCCCACCTCCTCCCCAACCTCACCACTATCCTTATTCCAGCCTTAACCCATCTCTTCAACCTATCTTTAACGACTGATACCTTCCCTTCTGCCTTTAAGCATGCAACAGTCACACCCATCCTAAAGAAACCTTCCCTCGACCAAACCTCTGCTACCAGCTATCGCCCCATATCGCTACTCCCACTTGCCTCAAAACTCCTGGAACAGCACGTCCATGCTGAACTTTCCTCCCACCTCTCCTCTAACTCTCTCTTTGACACCCTACAGTCCGGCTTCCGTCCACATCATTCCACTGAAACTGCCCTGACTAAACTAACAAACGACTTACTTACCGCCAAAGCTAACAACCACTTCTCTGTACTCCTACTTCTAGACCTGTCCTCAGCCTCTGACACTGTTGACCACTCCCTCCTATTACAGACCCTCTCTTCCCTTGGTGTTAGAGATCTCGCCCTCTCTTGGATCTCTTCATACCTCTCCAACCGCACTTTTACTGTCTCCCACTCTCACACAACCTCTTCATCCCGTCCTCTCTCTGTTGGTGTCCCTCAAGGCTTTGTCCTGGGACCTTTACTCTTTTCCATCTATACATTTGGCCTGGGACAACTCATAAAGTCCCATGGCTTCCAGTACCACCTATATGCCGAAGACACCCAGATCTACCTCTCTGGTACCGATGTCACATCTCTGCTGTCCAGAATCCCAGAGTGCCTATCTGCTATATTCTCCTTTTTCTCCTCTCGCTTCCTAAAGCTCAATGTGGCCAAAACTGAACTGATCATCTTTCCTCCATCTCCCCTGCACTCTCCACCTGATCTAGCCATTACAATAAATAACATCACGCTCTCGCCAGCACCCAAAGTTCGGTGCCTCGGAGTGACCTTTGACTCTGCCTTGTCTTTCATACCACACATCCAATCCCTCACCACCTCCTGTCGTCTTCAACTCAAAAATATTTCCAGAATCCGCCCTTCCTCAATTCTCCATCTACAAAAATGCTAGTGCATGCCCTCATAATCTCCCGCCTCGACTACTGCAACATCCTCCTCTGTGGTCTCCCTGCTAACACACTCGCCCCTCTTCAGTCCATCCTTAATTCTGCTGCCCAAATGATTCACCTCTCGCCTCACTACCACCCCGCTTCTCCCCTCTGCATGTCCCTCCACTGGCTCCCAATCTTTTACCGTATCCTATTCAAACTACTAACAGTGACCTACAAAGCTGTGCATAATCTGTCTCCTCCATATATCTCTGAACTAATCTCTCACTACTCTCCAACACGTCACCTCCGGTCCTCCCAAGATCTCCTTCTCTCCTCCTCTCTCATTCGCTCCTCATGCAACCGCCTCCAAGACTTCTCCCGAGCATCCCCAGTCTCCTGGAACTCGCTGCCTCAACACGTCAGACTATCTACTACATGTGCAAGCTTCAAACGGAACCTGAAAACCCATCTGTTCAGAAATGCCTATAATCTACAATGACCTCACTGCTTCACCACCGTGCGGAGCTGCCGCCCGACCACCGTGCGAGGCTGCCGCCCGACCACCGTGCGGGGCTGCCGCCCGACCACCGTGCGGGGCTGCCGCCCGACCACCGTGCGGGGCTGCCGCCCGACCACCGTGCGGGGCTGCCGCCCGACCACCGTGCGGAGCTGCCGCCCGACCACCGTGCGGAGCTGCCGCCCCACCACCATGCGGAGCTGCCGCCCCACCACCGTGCGGAGCTGCCGCCCGACCACCGTGCGGAGCTGCCGCCCCACCACCGTGCGGAGCTGCCGCCCCACCACCATGCGGAGCTGCCGCCCCACCACCGTGCGGAGCTGCCGCCCACTCTACACCCCACCTACTGTCTCCTCCCCAAAATTCTATAGAATGTAAGCCCGCAAGGGCAGGGCCCTCTTCCCTCTGTACCAGTCTGTCTACTGTAACTTGTATATGTATTCTGTATGTAACCCCCTTCTCATGTACAACACCATGGAATCAATGCTGCTCTATAAATAAATAATAACAATAATAATAATAATAACGACCGCAGGCAGTAATATTACGTCCTAGCGGTCATAATGTTACACCCGCGGTGTGCCGCTGGCAGCATGCCGCGATCGGCGCACATCTCAGCTGATTTCCACAGCTGAGATGTGTGCCTGCTAGGCACGAGCAGAAGCAATAAAAAACTTAAAAGTTCAAATCACCTCCCTTTCGCCTCATTGAAAATGAAAAGAATAAAAAAATATACACACGTTTGGTATCGCCGAGTTCAGAAATGCCCGATCTATTAACCCCTTCACGACCTTGGACGGATCTATCCGTCCAGGATCGTGTCCCGTTAAACCCCGCCCCCTGCCGCGGGCAGGCGGCGTGGATCGGCACACATATCAGCTGTTTTCAACAGCTGACATGTGTGCCTGCTAGCCGCGGGTGGAAACGCTTCCACCCGCGGCCATTAACCCCTTAAATCTTGCTGCCAAAGTCTGGCAGCAAGATTTAAATGCGCGCGGCCATGTTTGTTACTTACCGCCGCCCCCACCGGAAGTCACGTGTGTTATCCTGTGACTATCGGTGGTTGCCATCGTAGCACAGGGTCATGTGATGACGCCTGCTGCTACGATGTTTCACTTTCGTTTTCCCTCGGCCGAGAGCAGAAGGAAAACCAAAGTGACTGAATCTGCTGATTACAGTGGTATAGCTGTGATCAGCAGATAGCGATCAGCGTCGGATTGCTGATCGCTATAGCCCCCTAGGGGGACTAGTAAAATAAAATAAAAAAGTAAAAAAAAAAAGTTTTAAAAAAATAAAAAAAAAAAACAAAAAACCTAAAAGTTCAAATCACCCCCCTTTCCCCCCATTGAAAATTAAAGGGTTAAAAAATAAATAAATATACACATATTTGGTATCGCCGCGTTCAGAAATGCCCGATCTATCAAAATATAAAATCAATCAATCTGATTGGTAAATGGCGTAGTGGCAAAAAAATTCCAAACGCCAAAATTATGTTTTTTGGTCGCCGCAAGTTTTACGCAAAATGTAATAACAGGCGATCAAAACGTAGCATCTGCGCAAAAATGGTACCATTATACACGTCAGCTCGAGACGCAAAAAATAAGCCATCACTGAGCCATAGATCCTTAAAAATAAGAACGCTACGTGTTTCGGAAAATGGCGCAAAACGTGCGCCACTTTTATTGGACAAACTTGTGAATTTTTTTTAACCCCTTAGATACAAGTAAACCTATACATGTTTGGTGTCTACAAACTCGCACCGACCTGAGGCATCACATAGATACATCTGTTTGATCATATAGTGAACACGGTGAATAAAACATCCCAAAAACTATTGTGCGATGACACTTTTTTTGCAGTTTTTCCACACTTGGAATTTTTTTGCTGTTTTCCAGTACAATATATGGTAAAACCTATGGTTTCATTTAAAAGTACAACTCGTCCCGCAAAAAACAAGCCCTCATATGGCAAGATTGACAGAATAATAAAAAAGTTACGGCTCTCGGAAGAAAAGGAGCAAAAAACAAAAACGCAAAAACGGAAAGTGCCCGGGGGCGGAAGCGGTTAAAATATAAAATCAACTAAGTTGATCGGTAAACCGCGTAGCGGCAAAACAAATCCAAACGCCAAAATTACGTTTTTTGGTCGCCACAAATTTTGCGTTAAATGCAATAACAGGCGATCAAAATGTAGCATCTGCGCAAAAATAGTATCATTAGAAACATCGGCCTGAGACGCAAAAAATAAGCCATCACTGAGCCTCAGATCCCGAAAAATGAGAACACTATGGGTCACAGAATATGATGTAAAACGTGCGCCACTTTTTTTGGACAAACCTGATTTTTTTTAACCCCTTAGATAAAACTAAACCTATACATGTTTGGTGTGTATGAACTCGCACCGACCTCAGGCATCACACCCACACATCAGTTTTACCATATAGTGAACACAGTGAAAAAAAAATATCTCAAAAACAATAGTGCTATTGCACTTTTTTTTGCAATTTTTCCGCATTTGGATTTTTTTTGCTGTTTCCCAGTACACTATATGGTAATACTCATGGTTTCATTTAAAAGTACAGCTCGTTCCGCAAAAAATGATCCTTCACATGACCATATTGATGGAAAAAAAAAAACGAAAGCGAAGAACCGGCCGGTCGTGAAGGGGTTAATGGAAGAATCCACCTCTCGCCTTTCTCCTGAAATACTCTGTATCGCTGTGGAAGTCTGCGCTCTGCTCACCTGTAGCAATTCCATCAAAGAGGGACAGCACTCGTATTGGCCTCCTCCTGTTCGCTGGTAGTGGGGGATAAAGCACTGGTTGAGCCTGTAAAATATGGTATAATGACCGTTAACCCCTCGGCTGCCATCTGCCGGCCCCCGTGGCCCCCGCGTGCACTCACATAGTCCAGGTCGTGGGTGTTGGACAGCAGACTCTGCAGGTGGCTGGGCCAGTCTTCACGCCTCTGCAGTAAATCATGGACGCTCTCCTCTCGGCACAGGTAGCAGGTCCAGGGATCTTCCTCCACAGCTGCCTGAGAGGTTCCTTGTCCCACCAACAAGTCCACACAGTCCACGCAGAAACACCTAGAAGAAGGTATGATACGTGCACAGAACAGAAGGTGAAGCTGATGACGGGAGAAATGACCACAAGCATGAAAAATCAGGACAATTGCAAAAATTCAGAAATGATGCAGTACCTAAGATGGGCAGCAGGTGGCAGCAAAGCACCTCTACCAGAGCAATGAGAAGGCTTTATTGCCACCTAGTGGCCATACCTGGCACTGCCTCCATATTGAATAGTATCAGTTCTACAGTATCTCGGCTATTTTATATGATAATCAGGAATTTCCTCCTTTCTCACCTCCAGCAGCTCCTCTTACTGCAGATCAATAATTGCTCCCCGGAGATGCAGATGCTGCAGTAACTCTGCCGCCCATCCTCACCTATGTGGTACCCCCAGCTCAGGAACCAGCTCTATATGGGGGGGGGGCAGATAAAGGCAAGAGGTCAGTATACAAGGACAGGGCTTGGATGGGTGCGGATTCATGACCTCTGTATATCAGATCAGGCTCCATATAAGAGCAGCTACCTGGATGTGGTGCGATAATTACCGTACATCGGCTGCACAGGGCCCCAACAAAGAGGGGGTGCAGGGTGGTGACCTCCAGATCTCCGCAGGCAATGCAGAACTCTATAAGAGAAGAAGCCACGTCAGGAGGGCGCCAGCATTTATGTTGCTCTCATATACCACAACGCTTCATTATATGTCTATTATCGACCGTGACCCTATTCTGGCGGCCATCACGAGGGTCCCGACACGGGACAGAAGACGAGGGGCTGATCTCGGGGGGATTCTCTTCTTACCTCCCATCCTTCTCACCTCCCGACGAACGTCATCAAAGAGGCGCCCTGAAGAATATAAAGAGCCTCGTAACCATGATACATCTCATTTGTGCCCCTTATAGGAAGGCGGAGCGTCAGCAATAATAAAGGCGTCCCTCTCACCACCCGCACCATCTGTGCCCAAGTTATAGTAAAATCTGCGCCCATGTTACACCTTAAAGGGGAATGTGTGGCCAGGTGTTTTCTGGAGAGCAACATGGTGCCGGAGCGGAGACCCTGTTTCAGGTGATGTGTCTGTGAGAGTCTGAAATGTGATTGTGTCAGCAGTGCACTAGGACCCTGTGACTTCTGCCTGCACTGATCAGCAGGGTTTTGGGTCAGAGACCCTGTAGATGCAAAAGTTACCTCAGAGAAAGTGTGCTGAGGCCAGGCTGCCTCAGAGACAGTTGTGTGGCTGCGGGCTAAAAACAGTCTGAAAAGAGAAAGATCAGAGAGACAGTTGTGTGAATGCGGCTAAAAAACAGTCTGAAAAGAGAAAGATCAGAGAGACAGTTGTGTGAATGCGGGCTAAAAACAGTCTGAAAAGAGAAAGATCAGAGAGACAGTTGTGTGAATGCGGGCTAAAAACAGTCTGAAAAGAGAAACAGATCAGAGAGAATGTTGTGTGAATGCGGGCTAAAAACAGTCTGAAAAGAGAAACAGATCAGAGAGACAGTTGTGTGAATGCGGGCTAAAAACAGTCTGAAAAGAGGAAGAGATCAGAGAGACAGTTGTGTGAATGCGGGCTAAAAACAGTCTGAAAAGAGAAAGAGATCAGAGAGACTGTTGTGTGAATGCGGGCTAAAAACAGTCTGAAAAGAGAAAGAGATCAGAGAGACAGTTGTGTGAATGCGGGCTAAAAACAGTCTGAAAAGAGAAAGAGATCAGAGAGACTATTGTGTGAATGAGGGCTAAAAACAGTCTGAAAAGAGGAAGAGATCAGAGAGACAGTTGTGTGAATGCGGGCTAAAAACAGTCTGAAAAGAGAAAGAGATCAGAGAGACAGTTGTGTGAATGCGGGCTAAAAATAGTCTGAAAAGAGGAAGAGATCAGAGAGACAGTTGTGTGAATGCGGGCTAAAAACAGTCTGAAAAGAGAAAGAGATCAGAGAGACTGTTGTGTGAATGCGGGCTAAAAACAGTCTGAAAAGAGAAAGAGATCAGAGAGACTGTTGTGTGAATGAGGGCTAAAAACAGTCTGAAAAGAGGAAGAGATCAGAGAGACAGTTGTGTGAATGCGGGCTAAAAACAGTCTGAAAAGAGAAAGAGATCAGAGAGACTGTTGTGTGAATGAGGGCTAAAAACAGTCTGAAAAGAGAAAGATCAGAGAGACAGTTGTGTGAATGCGGGCTAAAAACAGTCTGAAAAGAGAAAGATCAGAGAGACTGTTGTGTGAATGCGGGCTAAAAACAGTCTGAAAAGAGAAAGAGATCAGAGAGACTGTTGTGTGAATGAGGGCTAAAAACAGTCTGAAAAGAGAAAGATCAGAGAGACAGTTGTGTGAATGCGGGCTAAAAACAGTCTGAAAAGAGAAAGATCAGAGAGACTGTTGTGTGAATGCGGGCTAAAAACAGTCTGAAAAGAGAAAGAGATCAGAGAGACAGTTGTGTGAATGCGGGCTAAAAACAGTCTGAAAAGAGAAAGATCAGAGAGACTGTTGTGTGACTGCGGGCTAAAAACAGTCTGAAAAGAGAAAGATCAGAGAGACAGTTGTGTGGCTGCGGGCTAAAAACAGTCTGAAAAGAGAAAGATCAGAGAGACAGTTGTGTGAATGCGGCTAAAAAACAGTCTGAAAAGAGAAAGATCAGAGAGACAGTTGTGTGAATGCGGGCTAAAAACAGTCTGAAAAGAGAAAGATCAGAGAGACAGTTGTGTGAATGCGGGCTAAAAACAGTCTGAAAAGAGAAAGAGATCAGAGAGACTGTTGTGTGAATGCGGGCTAAAAACAGTCTGAAAAGAGAAAGAGATCAGAGAGACAGTTGTGTGAATGCGGGCTAAAAACAGTCTGAAAAGAGAAAGAGATCAGAGAGACTGTTGTGTGAATGAGGGCTAAAAACAGTCTGAAAAGAGGAAGAGATCAGAGAGACAGTTGTGTGAATGCGGGCTAAAAACAGTCTGAAAAGAGAAAGAGATCAGAGAGACAGTTGTGTGAATGCGGGCTAAAAATAGTCTGAAAAGAGGAAGAGATCAGAGAGACAGTTGTGTGAATGCGGGCTAAAAACAGTCTGAAAAGAGAAAGAGATCAGAGAGACTGTTGTGTGAATGCGGGCTAAAAACAGTCTGAAAAGAGAAAGAGATCAGAGAGACAGTTGTGTGAATGCGGGCTAAAAACAGTCTGAAAAGAAAAAGAGATCAGAGAGACTGTTGTGTGAATGAGGGCTAAAAACAGTCTGAAAAGAGGAAGAGATCAGAGAGACAGTTGTGTGAATGCGGGCTAAAAACAGTCTGAAAAGAGAAAGAGATCAGAGAGACAGTTTTGTGAATGCGGGCTAAAAACAGTCTGAAAAGAGAAAGATCAGAGAGACAGTTGTGTGAATGCGGGCTAAAAACAGTCTGAAAAGAGAAAGATCAGAGAGACTGTTGTGTGAATGCGGGCTAAAAACAGTCTGAAAAGAGAAAGAGATCAGAGAGACAGTTGTGTGAATGCGGGCTAAAAACAGTCTGAAAAGAGAAAGATCAGAGAGACAGTTGTGTGAATGCGGGATAAAAACAGTCTGAAAAGAGAAAGAGATCAGAGAGACAGTTGTGTGAATGCGGGCTAAAAACAGTCTGAAAAGAGAAAGATCAGAGAGACAGTTGTGTGAATGCGGGCTAAAAACAGTCTGAAAAGAGAAAGATCAGAGAGACAGTTGTGTGAATGCGGGCTAAAAACAGTCTGAAAAGAGAAACAGATCAGAGAGACAGTTGTGTGAATGCGGGCTAAAAACAGTCTGAAAAGAGGAAGAGATCAGAGAGACTGTTGTGTGAATGCGGGCTAAAAACAGTCTGAAAAGAGAAAGATCAGAGAGACAGTTGTGTGAATGCGGGCTAAAAACAGTCTGAAAAGAGAAAGATCAGAGAGACAGTTGTGTGAATGCGGCTAAAAAACAGTCTGAAAAGAGAAAGAGATCAGAGAGACAGTTGTGTGAATGCGGGCTAAAAACAGCCTGAAAAGAGAAACAGATCAGAGAGACTGTTGTGTGAATGCGGGCTAAAAACAGTCTGAAAAGAGAAAGATCAGAGAGACAGTTGTGTGAATGCGGGCTAAAAACAGTCTGAAAAGAGAAAGATCAGAGAGACAGTTGTGTGAATGCGGCTAAAAAACAGTCTGAAAAGAGAAAGAGATCAGAGAGACAGTTGTGTGAATGCGGGCTAAAAACAGTCTGAAAAGAGAAACAGATCAGAGAGACTGTTGTGTGAATGCAGCTAAAAACAGTCTGAAAAGAGAAAGAGATCAGAGAGACAGTTGTGTGAATGCGGCTAAAAACAGTCTGAAAAGAGAAACAGATCAGAGAGACTGTTGTGTGAATGCAGGCTAAAAACAGTCTGAAAAGAGAAACAGATCAGAGACACAGTTGTGTGAATGCGGCTAAAAACAGTCTGAAAAGAGAAACAGATCAGAGAGACTGTTGTGTGAATGCAGGCTAAAAACAGTCTGAAAAGAGAAAGATCAGAGAGACAGTTGTGTGAATTCGGGCTAAAAAACAGTCTGAAAAGAGAAAGATCAGAGAGACTGTTGTGTGACTGCGGGCTAAAAACAGTCTGAAAAGAGAAAGAGATCAGAGAGACAGTTGTGTGAATGCGGCAAAAAACAGTCTGAAAAGAGAAAGAGATCAGAGACACAGTTGTGTGAATGCGGGCTAAAAACAGTCTGAAAAGAGAAAGAGATCAGAGAGACTGTTGTGTGAATGCGAGCTAAAAACAGTCTGAAAAGAGAAACAGATCAGAGAGACAGTTGTGTGAATGCGGGCTAAAAACAGTCTGAAAAGAGAAAGAGATCAGAGACAGTTGTGTGAATGCGGGCTAAAAACAGTCTGAAAAGAGAAAGAGATCAGAGACACAGTTGTGTGAATGCGGGCTAAAAACAGTCTGAAAAGAGAAAGAGATCAGAGAGACAGTTGTGTGAATGCGGGCTAAAAACAGTCTGAAAAGAGAAAGAGATCAGAGACAGTTGTGTGAATGCGGGCTAAAAACAGTCTGAAAAGAGAAAGAGATCAGAGAGACTGTTGTGTGAATGCGGGCTAAAAACAGTCTGAAAAGAGAAAGAGATCAGAGACACAGTTGTGTGAATGCGGGCTAAAAACAGTCTGAAAAGAGAAAGAGATCAGAGAGACAGTTGTGTGAATGCGGGCTAAAAACAGTCTGAAAAGAGAAAGAGATCAGAGACAGTAGTGTGAATGCGGGCTAAAAACAGTCTGAAAAGAGAAAGAGATCAGAGACAGTTGTGTGAATGCGGGCTAAAAACAGTCTGAAAAGAGAAAGAGATCAGAGAGACTGTTGTGTGAATGCGGGCTAAAAACAGTCTGAAAAGAGAAAGAGATCAGAGAGACAGTTGTGTGAATGCGGGCTAAAAAACAGTCTGAAAAGAGAAACAGATCAGAGAGACAGTTGTGTGAATGCGGGCTAAAAACAGTCTGAAAAGAGAAAGAGATCAGAGAGACAGTTGTGTGAATGCGGGCTAAAAACAGTCTGAAAAGAGAAAGATCAGAGAGACAGTTGTGTGAATGCGGGCTAAAAACAGTCTGAAAAGAGAAAGATCAGAGAGACAGTTGTGTGAATGCGGGCTAAAAACAGTCTGAAAAGAGAAAGAGATCAGAGAGACAGTTGTGTGAATGCGGGCTAAAAACAGTCTGAAAAGAGAAAGATCAGAGAGACAGTTGTGTGAATGCGGGCTAAAAACAGTCTGAAAAGAGAAAGAGATCAGAGAGACAGTTGTGTGAATGCGGGCTAAAAACAGTCTGAAAAGAGAAACAGATCAGAGAGACTGTTGTGTGAAAGCGGGCTAAAAACAGTCTGAAAAGAGAAAGAGATCAGAGAGACAGTTGTGTGAATGCGGGCTAAAAACAGTCTGAAAAGAGAAAGATCAGAGAGACAGTTGTGTGAATGCGGGCTAAAAACAGTCTGAAAAGAGGAAGAGATCAGAGAGACAGTTGTGTGAATGCGGGCTAAAAACAGTCTGAAAAGAGAAACAGATCAGAGAGACTGTTGTGTGAATGCGGGCTAAAAACAGTCTGAAAAGAGAAAGAGATCAGAGAGACAGTTGTGTGAATGCGGGCTAAAAACAGTCTGAAAAGAGAAAGAGATCAGAGAGACAGTTGTGTGAATGCGGGCTAAAAACAGCCTGAAAAGAGAAAGAGATCAGAGAGACAGTTGTGTGAATGCGGGCTAAAAACAGTCTGAAAAGAGAAAGAGATCAGAGAGACAGTTGTGTGAATGCGGGCTAAAAACAGTCTGAAAAGAGAAAGAGATCAGAGAGACTGTTGTGTGAATGCGGGCTAAAAACAGTCTGAAAAGAGAAAGATCAGAGAGACTGTTGTGTGAATGCGGGCTAAAAACAGTCTGAAAAGAGAAAGAGATCAGAGAGACAGTTGTGTGAATGCGGGCTAAAAACAGTCTGAAAAGAGAAAGATCAGAGAGACTGTTGTGTGAATGCGGGCTAAAAACAGTCTGAAAAGAGAAAGATCAGAGAGACTGTTGTGTGAATGCGGGCTAAAAACAGTCTGAAAAGAGAAACAGATCAGAGAGACTGTTGTGTGAATGCGGGCTAAAAACAGTCTGAAAAGAGAAAGAGATCAGAGAGACAGTTGTGTGAATGCAGGCTAAAAACAGTCTGAAAAGAGGAAGAGATCAGAGAGACAGTTGTGTGAATGCGGGCTAAAAACAGTCTGAAAAGAGAAAGAGATCAGAGAGACAGTTGTGTGAATGCGGGCTAAAAACAGTCTGAAAAGAGAAAGATCAGAGAGACTGTTGTGTGAATGCGGGCTAAAAACAGTCTGAAAAGAGAAAGATCAGAGAGACAGTTGTGTGAATGCGGGCTAAAAACAGTCTGAAAAGAGAAAGAGATCAGAGAGACAGTTGTGTGAATGCGGGCTAAAAACAGTCTGAAAAGAGGAAGAGATCAGAGAGACAGTTGTGTGAATGCGGGCTAAAAACAGTCTGAAAAGAGAAAGAGATCACAGAGACTGTTGTGTGAATGCGGGCTAAAAACAGTCTGAAAAGAGAAAGATCAGAGAGACAGTTGTGTGAATGCGGGCTAAAAATAGTCTGAAAAGAGAAACAGATCAGAGAGACAGTTGTGTGAATGCGGGCTAAAAACAGTCTGAAAAGAGAAAGATCAGAGAGACAGTTGTGTGAATGCGGGCTAAAAACAGTCTGAAAAGAGAAAGATCAGAGAGACAGTTGTGTGAATGCGGGCTAAAAAACAGTCTGAAAAGAGAAAGATCAGAGAGACAGTTGTGTGAATGCGGGCTAAAAAACAGTCTGAAAAGAGAAAGATCAGAGAGACTGTTGTGTGAATGCGGGCTAAAAAACAGTCTGAAAAGAGAAAGATCAGAGAGACTGTTGTGTGAATGCGGGCTAAAAACAGTCTGAAAAGAGAAAGAGATCAGAGAGACAGTTGTGTGAATGCGGGCTAAAAACAGTCTGAAAAGAGAAAGATCAGAGAGACAGTTGTGTGAATGCGGGCTAAAAACAGTCTGAAAAGAGAAAGATCAGAGAGACAGTTGTGTGAATGCGGGCTAAAAAACAGTCTGAAAAGAGAAAGATCAGAGAGACAGTTGTGTGACTGCGGGCTAAAAAACAGTCTGAAAAGAGAAAGATCAGAGAGACTGTTGTGTGAATGCGGGCTAAAAAACAGTCTGAAAAGAGAAAGATCAGAGAGACTGTTGTGTGAATGCGGGCTAAAAACAGTCTGAAAAGAGAAAGAGATCAGAGAGACAGTTGTGTGAATGCGGGCTAAAAAACAGTCTGAAAAGAGAAAGATCAGAGAGACTGTTGTGTGAATGCGGGCTAAAAACAGTCTAAAAAGAGGAAGAGATCAGAGAGACAGTTGTGTGAATGCGGGCTAAAAACAGTCTGAAAAGAGAAAGATCAGAGAGACAGTTGTGTGACTGCGGGCTAAAAACAGTCTGAAAAGAGAAAGATCAGAGAGACAGTTGTGTGACTGCGGGCTAAAAACAGTCTGAAAAGAGAAAGATCAGAGAGACAGTTGTGTGACTGCGGGCTAAAAACAGTCTGAAAAGAGAAAGATCAGAGAGACAGTTGTGTGACTGCGGGCTAAAAACAGTCTGAAAAGAGAAAGATCAGAGAGACTGTTGTGTGAATGCGGGCTAAAAACAGTCTGAAAAGAGAAAGAGATCAGAGAGACTGTTGTGTGAATGCGGGCTAAAAACAGTCTGAAAAGAGAAAGATCAGAGAGACAGTTGTGTGAATGCGGGCTAAAAACAGTCTGAAAAGAGAAAGAGATCAGAGAGACTGTTGTGTGAATGCGGGCTAAAAACAGTCTGAAAAGAGAAAGAGATCAGAGAGACAGTTGTGTGAATGCGGGCTAAAAATAGTCTGAAAAGAGAAAGAGATCAGAGAGACTGTTCTGTGAATGCGGGCTAAAAACAGTCTGAAAAGAGAAAGAGATCAGAGAGACTGTTGTGTGAATGCGGGCTAAAAACAGTCTGAAAAGAGAAAGAGATCAGAGAGACAGTTGTGTGAATGCGGGCTAAAAATAGTCTGAAAAGAGAAAGAGATCAGAGAGACAGTTGTGTGAATGCGGGCTAAAAAACAGTCTGAAAAGAGAAAGAGATCAGAGAGACAGTTGTGTGAATGCGGGCTAAAAACAGTCTGAAAAGAGAAAGAGATCAGAGAGACAGTTGTGTGAATGCGGGCTAAAAACAGTCTGAAAAGAGAAAGATCAGAGAGACTGTTGTGTGAATGCGGGCTAAAAACAGTCTGAAAATAGAAAGATCAGAGAGACAGTTGTGTGAATGCGGGCTAAAAACAGTCTGAAAAGAGAAAGATCAGAGAGACAGTTGTGTGAATGCGGGCTAAAAAACAGTCTGAAAAGAGAAAGATCAGAGAGACAGTTGTGTGAATGCGGGCTAAAAACAGTCTGAAAAGAGAAAGATCAGAGAGACAGTTGTGTGACTGCGGGCTAAAAACAGTCTGAAAAGAGAAAGATCAGAGAGACAGTTGTGTGACTGCGGGCTAAAAACAGTCTGAAAAGAGAAAGATCAGAGAGACAGTTGTGTGACTGCGGGCTAAAAACAGTCTGAAAAGAGAAAGATCAGAGAGACAGTTGTGTGACTGCGGGCTAAAAACAGTCTGAAAAGAGAAAGATCAGAGAGACTGTTGTGTGAATGCGGGCTAAAAACAGTCTGAAAAGAGAAAGAGATCAGAGAGACAGTTGTGTGAATGCGGGCTAAAAACAGTCTGAAAAGAGAAAGATCAGAGAGACAGTTGTGTGAATGCGGGCTAAAAACAGTCTGAAAAGAGAAAGAGATCAGAGAGACTGTTGTGTGAATGCGGGCTAAAAACAGTCTGAAAAGAGAAAGAGATCAGAGAGACAGTTGTGTGAATGCGGGCTAAAAACAGTCTGAAAAGAGAAAGAGATCAGAGAGACTGTTGTGTGAATGCGGGCTAAAAAACAGTCTGAAAAGAGAAAGAGATCAGATAGACAGTTGTGTGAATGCGGGCTAAAAACAGTCTGAAAAGAGAAAGAGATCAGAGAGACAGTTGTGTGAATGCGGGCTAAAAACAGTCTGAAAAGAGAAAGATCAGAGAGACTGTTGTGTGAATGCGGGCTAAAAACAGTCTGAAAAGAGAAAGATCAGAGAGACAGTTGTGTGAATGCGGGCTAAAAAACAGTCTGAAAAGAGAAAGATCAGAGAGACTGTTGTGTGAATGCGGGCTAAAAACAGTCTGAAAAGAGGAAGAGATCAGAGAGACAGTTGTGTGAATGCGGGCTAAAAACAGTCTGAAAAGAGAAAGATCAGAGAGACAGTTGTGTGACTGCGGGCTAAAAACAGTCTGAAAAGAGAAAGATCAGAGAGACAGTTGTGTGACTGCGGGCTAAAAACAGTCTGAAAAGAGAAAGATCAGAGAGACAGTTGTGTGACTGCGGGCTAAAAACAGTCTGAAAAGAGAAAGATCAGAGAGACAGTTGTGTGACTGCGGGCTAAAAACAGTCTGAAAAGAGAAAGAGATCAGAGAGACTGTTGTGTGAATGCGGGCTAAAAACAGTCTGAAAAGAGAAAGAGATCAGAGAGACAGTTGTGTGAATGCGGGCTAAAAACAGTCTGAAAAGAGAAAGAGATCAGAGAGACTGTTGTGTGAATGCGGGCTAAAAAACAGTCTGAAAAGAGAAAGAGATCAGAGAGACAGTTGTGTGAATGCGGGCTAAAAACAGTCTGAAAAGAGAAAGAGATCAGAGAGACAGTTGTGTGAATGCGGGCTAAAAACAGTCTGAAAAGAGAAAGATCAGAGAGACTGTTGTGTGAATGCGGGCTAAAAACAGTCTGAAAAGAGAAAGATCAGAGAGACAGTTGTGTGAATGCGGGCTAAAAACAGTCTGAAAAGAGAAAGATCAGAGAGACTGTTGTGTGAATGCGGGCTAAAAACAGTCTGAAAAGAGAAAGATCAGAGAGACAGTTGTGTGAATGCGGGCTAAAAACAGTCTGAAAAGAGAAAGAGATCAGAGAGACTGTTGTGTGAATGCGGGCTAAAAACAGTCTGAAAAGAGGAAGAGATCAGAGAGATAGTTGTGTGAATGCGGGCTAAAAACAGTCTGAAAAGAGAAAGATCAGAGAGACAGTTGTGTGACTGCGGGCTAAAAACAGTCTGAAAAGAGAAAGATCAGAGAGACAGTTGTGTGACTGCGGGCTAAAAACAGTCTGAAAAGAGAAAGATCAGAGAGACAGTTGTGTGACTGCGGGCTAAAAACAGTCTGAAAAGAGAAAGATCAGAGAGACAGTTGTGTGACTGCGGGCTAAAAACAGTCTGAAAAGAGAAAGATCAGAGAGACTGTTGTGTGAATGCGGGCTAAAAACAGTCTGAAAAGAGAAAGAGATCAGAGAGACTGTTGTGTGAATGCGGGCTAAAAACAGTCTGAAAAGAGAAAGATCAGAGAGACAGTTGTGTGAATGCGGGCTAAAAACAGTCTGAAAAGAGAAAGAGATCAGAGAGACTGTTGTGTGAATGCGGGCTAAAAACAGTCTGAAAAGAGAAAGAGATCAGAGAGACAGTTGTGTGAATGCGGGCTAAAAACAGTCTGAAAAGAGAAAGAGATCAGAGAGACTGTTGTGTGAATGCGGGCTAAAAAACAGTCTGAAAAGAGAAAGAGATCAGAGACACAGTTGTGTGAATGCGGGCTAAAAACAGTCTGAAAAGAGAAAGATCAGAGAGACTGTTGTGTGAATGCGGGCTAAAAACAGTCTGAAAAGAGAAAGATCAGAGAGACAGTTGTGTGAATGCGGGCTAAAAACAGTCTGAAAAGAGAAAGAGATCAGAGAGACTGTTGTGTGAATGCGGGCTAAAAAACAGTCTGAAAAGAGAAAGAGATCAGAGAGACAGTTGTGTGAATGCGGGCTAAAAACAGTCTGAAAAGAGAAAGATCAGAGAGACAGTTGTGTGAATGCGGGCTAAAAACAGTCTGAAAAGAGAAAGATCAGAGAGACTGTTGTGTGAATGCGGGCTAAAAAACAGTCTGAAAAGAGAAAGATCAGAGAGACTGTTGTGTGAATGCGGGCTAAAAACAGTCTGAAAAGAGAAAGATCAGAGAGACTGTTGTGTGAATGCGGGCTAAAAACAGTCTGAAAAGAGAAAGAGATCAGAGAGACAGTTGTGTGAATGCGGGCTAAAAACAGTCTGAAAAGAGAAAGATCAGAGAGACTGTTGTGTGAATGCGGGCTAAAAACAGTCTGAAAAGAGAAAAAGATCAGAGACACAGTTGTGTGAATGCGGGCTAAAAACAGTCTGAAAAGAGAAAGATCAGAGAGACAGTTGTGTGAATGCGGGCTAAAAACAGTCTGAAAAGAGAAAGATCAGAGAGACTGTTGTGTGAATGCGGGCTAAAAACAGTCTGAAAAGAGAAAGATCAGAGACACAGTTGTGTGAATGCGGGCTAAAAACAGTCTGAAAAGAGAAAGAGATCAGAGAGACAGTTGTGTGAATGCGGGCTAAAAACAGTCTGAAAAGAGAAACAGATCAGAGAGACAGTTGTGTGAATGCGGGCTAAAAACAGTCTGAAAAGAGCAACAGATCAGAGAGACAGTTGTGTGAATGCGGGCTAAAAACAGTCTGAAAAGAGAAACAGATCAGAGAGACAGTTGTGTGAATGCGGGCTAAAAACAGTCTGAAAAGAGAAACAGATCAGAGAGACAGTTGTGTGAATGCGGGCTAAAAACAGTCTGAAAAGAGAAAGATCAGAGAGACAGTTGTGTGAATGCGGGCTAAAAACAATCTGAAAAGAGAAAGATCAGAGAGACAGTTGTGTGAATGCGGGCTAAAAACAGTCTGAAAAGAGAAAGATCAGAGAGACAGTTGTGTGAATGCGGGCTAAAAACAGTCTGAAAAGAGAAAGATCAGAGAGACAGTTGTGTGAATGCGGGCTAAAAACAGTCTGAAAAGAGAAAGATCAGAGAGACTGTTGTGTGAATGCGGGCTAAAAACAGTCTGAAAAGAGAAAGATCAGAGAGACAGTTGTGTGAATGCGGGCTATAAACAGTCTGAAAAGAGAAACAGATCAGAGACACAGTTGTGTGAATGCGGGCTAAAAACAGTCTGAAAAGAGAAAGATCAGAGAGACAGTTGTGTGAATGCGGGCTAAAAAAAAACAGTCTGAAAAGAGAAACAGATCAGAGAGACTGTTGTGTGAATGCGGGCTAAAAACAGTCTGAAAAGAGATAGATCAGACAGACAGTTGTGTGAATGCGGGCTAAAAACAGTCTGAAAAGAGAAAGATCAGAGAGACAGTTGTGTGAATGCGGGCTAAAAACAGTCTGAAAAGAGATAGATCAGAGAGACAGTTGTGTGAATGCGGGCTAAAAACAGTCTGAAAAGAGATAGATCAGAGAGACAGTTGTGTGAATGCGGGCTAAAAACAGTCTGAAAAGAGATAGATCAGAGAGACTGTTGTGTGAATGCGGGCTAAAAACAATCTGAAAAGAGAAAGATCAGAGAGACAGTTCTGTGAATGCGGGCTAAAAACAATCTGAAAAGAGAAAGATCAGAGAGACAGTTGTGTGAATGCGGGCTAAAAAAAAACAGTCTGAAAAGAGAAAGATCAGAGAGACAGTTGTGTGAATGCGGGCTAAAAACAGTCTGAAAAGAGAAAGATCAGAGAGACTGTTGTGTGAATGCGGGCTAAAAACAGTCTGAAAAGAGAAAGATCAGAGAGACAGTTGTGTGAATGCGGGCTAAAAACAGTCTGAAAAGAGAAAGATCAGAGAGACAGTTGTGTGAATGCGGGCTAAAAACAGTCTGAAAAGAGAAAGAGATCAGAGAGACTGTTGTGTGAATGCGGGCTAAAAACAGTCTGAAAAGAGAAAGATCAGAGAGACAGTTGTGTGAATGCGGGCTAAAAACAGTCTGAAAAGAGAAAGATCAGAGAGACAGTTGTGTGAATGCGGGCTAAAAAACAGTCTGAAAAGAGAAAGAGCAGAGAGACAGTTGTGTGAATGCGGGCTAAAAACAGTCTGAAAAGAGAAAGATCAGAGAGACAGTTGTGTGAATGCGGGCTAAAAACAGTCTGAAAAGAGAAAGATCAGAGAGACAGTTGTGTGAATGCGGGCTAAAAACAGTCTGAAAAGAGAAAGAGATCAGAGAGACAGTTGTGTGAATGCGGGCTAAAAACAGTCTGAAAAGAGAAAGAGATCAGAGAGACAGTTGTGTGAATGCGGGCTAAAAACAGTCTGAAAAGAGAAAGATCAGAGAGACAGTTGTGTGAATGCGGGCTAAAAAACAGTCTGAAAAGAGAAAGATCAGAGAGACAGTTGTGTGAATGCGGGCTAAAAACAGTCTGAAAAGAGAAAGATCAGAGAGACAGTTGTGTGAATGCGGGCTAAAAACAGTCTGAAAAGAGAAAGATCAGAGAGACTGTTGTGTGAATGCGGGCTAAAAACAGTCTGAAAAGAGAAACAGATCAGAGAGACTGTTGTGTGAATGCGGGCTAAAAACAGTCTGAAAAGAGAAAGATCAGAGAGACTGTTGTGTGAATGCGGGCTAAAAACAGTCTGAAAAGAGAAACAGATCAGAGAGACAGTTGTGTGAATGCGGGCTAAAAACAGTCTGAAAAGAGAAAGATCAGAGAAACAGTTGTGTGAATGCGGGCTAAAAACAGTCTGAAAAGAGAAAGATCAGAGAGACAGTTGTGTGAATGCGGGCTAAAAACAGTCTGAAAAGAGAAAGATCAGAGAGACAGTTGTGTGAATGCAGGCTAAAAACAGTCTGAAAAGAGAAACAGATCAGAGAGACTGTTGTGTGAATGCGGGCTAAAAACAGTCTGAAAAGAGAAAGATCAGAGAGACAGTTGTGTGAATGCGGGCTAAAAAACAGCCTGAAAAGAGAAAGATCAGAGAGACAGTTGTGTGAATGCGGGCTAAAAACAGTCTGAAAAGAGAAACAGATCAGAGAGACTGGTAGAGACTATTTTTTTTTCTTTTTCATTATCTTTTCCTCACAAAAGAACCAGGAGCGGTGCTGAAGAAATTGGACCGTGTTGTGTGAGACACAAGAGCTCCGATTTCCTGAGGGGAGGTCTGTTCTCTGGACCGAGGAAGCTGTGTTCTGTGTGAGGATTACTACAGAGCTGTGGGCCTGAGACTGTGTTCTGTGTGGAGTAATTGGGTCCGGGGTCCCTGCGTGGCAGGACCGGGATGACGACATCCTTAGAGCAAGAAGAAGATTTTTGTGTTTCCTTTTTTTTCCTTCTTTGGAATTATATACAACGGACTCAGACCACAGGCCTGTGTGAAACTTCCCTTGAAGTTAACGGTACCATAGTTTTAAGATACCCGGGTATCCTTTTGTTCCGTGTAAAAGCAAATTTAAAACTTTGTTATTAGTGGTGATAAGTTATACTCAGTGCGCCACCTCAGAGGTTCCCTCAGAGGCCCCCATTGGATTTACACCTCTTGCCTTTATAGTTAATTGTTTTTCGGCACCAGGCGCACTACAGAGATCAGGGGGGATGGCTATAACACCAGTATCTGGCACCAGGCGGAGTACAGAGATCAGGGGATGGATATAACACCAGTATCCGGCACCAGGCGGAGTACAGAGATCAGGGGATGGATATAACACCAGTATCCGGCACCAGGCGGAGTACAGAGATCAGGGGGATGGCTATAACACCAGTATCCGGCACCAGGCGGAGTACAGAGATCAGGGGGGATGGCTATAACACCAGTATCCGGCACCAGGCGGAGTACAGAGATCAGGGGATGGATATAACACCAGTATCCGGCACCAGGCGGAGTACAGAGATCAGGGGGGATGGCTATAACACCAGTATCCGGCACCAGGCGGAGTACAGAGATCAGGGGGGATGGCTATAACACCAGTATCCGGCACCAGGCGGAGTACAGAGATCAGGGGGGATGGCTATAACACCAGTATCCGGCACCAGGCGGAGTACAGAGATCAGGGGATGGATATAACACCAGTATCCGGCACCAGGCGGAGTACAGAGATCAGGGGGGATGGCTATAACACCAGTATCCGGCACCAGGCGGACTACAGAGATCAGGGGGGATGGCTATAACACCAGTATCCGGCACCAGGCGGAGTACAGAGATCAGGGGGGATGGCTATAACACCAGTATCCGGCACCAGGCGGAGTACAGAGATCAGGGGATGGATATAACACCAGTATCCGGCACCAGGCGGAGTACAGAGATCAGGGGGGATGGCTATAACACCAGTATCCGGCACCAGGCGGACTACAGAGATCAGGGGGGATGGCTATAACACCAGTATCCGGCACCAGGCGGAGTACAGAGATCAGGGGGGATGGATATAACACCAGTATCCGGCACCAGGCGGAGTACAGAGATCAGGGGGGATGGCTATAACACCAGTATCCGGCACCAGGCGGAGTACAGAGATCAGGGGATGGATATAACACCAGTATCCGGCACCAGGCGGAGTACAGAGATCAGGGGATGGATATAACACCAGTATCCGGCACCAGGCGGAGTACAGAGATCAGGGGATGGATATAACACCAGTATCCGGCACCAGGCGGACTACAGAGATCAGGGGGGATGGCTATAACACCAGTATCCGGCACCAGGCGGACTACAGAGATCAGGGGGGATGGCTATAACACCAGTATCCGGCACCAGGCAAAGTACAGAGATCAGGGGGGATGGCTATAACACCAGTATCCGGCACCAGGCGGAGTACAGAGATCAGGGGGGATGGCTATAACACCAGTATCCGGCACCAGGCGGAGTACAGAGATCAGGGGGGATGGCTATAACACCAGTATCCGGCACCAGGCGGAGTACAGAGATCAGGGGATGGATATAACACCAGTATCCGGCACCAGGTGGAGTACAGAGATCAGGGGATGGATATGTGGCACCCCAGGGTTGCCACAGTAACAACACAAAGGGTTAACTCCCCACACACAACACCAAGACCTCCTGGCCAGAAGGGGGAGACCAAGTTGCTTCCCTGTACATTCTGCTGGGGGGGAGGAAATGGTCAGGAGTTTTCAGTTTGGAAGTTCAGTGCAGAGCACTGAGGAGACAGGATCTCTGCAGGTTGGAAGCTGGCTTTAGCTCACCTCAGGATCCACTGACCAATTCCAGGCCTAGCTTAGGATCTGAGGAAAGGAGAAGGAGTACACAAAGGAACATTCCTGGGAGACAGAGCATTGCTGAGTTCATCCCAGTGGAGCACACAGAACGGATGCTGGATCCGAGACTGCAGGTTACATACTGCACAGTGAACACCAGAGAAGTGAAGATTCCAGATCTTTCACCTGTACCACAGACACAAGCAACAAACGCAGAGTTCAGGAACATACTAGGAAGGACTCGAGTTGCCTGTCAGGTCGGTACCTAGGAGCAGAGCAGAGCAGAGCCAGCTGCATAGTTCACTCAGCAGCGGGGCCACAGACACACAGTGCAGGCAAGGAAGCCAAAACGGCCCGGCTGGGTGGGAGAAACCCTGAACCCCTCACAGACTCCGTGGACAGTACTCTGCTGAATACCATCATCAGTAAAGGACAAAGAAACTGCAAAACCGTGAGTCTGCCTGTTTATTGTGCTCGTGTCCTGCACTTCCCCCATAGACTACTAACACACTGCCCCGGGGAAAAGGCTCTACCCGTGGGGAGCCGTCCCATCTCAAGCTGCCTTCCATCACCCCGGAGGTTCTGCAGCAGCGGTGGTCATCTCTGATCACATTCCACGGGTGGCGTCACGAACACAACCCCCCTTTTTATTGTGGAACCAGGGAGCACAGACCGGGTCACGACACCGTGATCCCCTTTCCAGAAGCAACCCCTTGGCCCGGTTCTGGGTATCCCCTTAACCCCTGGCGACACAACTTTGGCGTCACGAACAGGATGCGGACTGGACCCGGCTGCAACCCGGGTGACGTGTGCCTGTAAAGACTTATTGCATCGCATAAAAGACTTGCACTGTGAATTGTTGCAACAAAGAACGGACTTTAAACTTTGCAAAGATACCTGGAAAAATCTAAAAACATCATTGGTAAAATTTTCCAGGCGCCATCTTTAATCACGCCATTACCTGCTACGCGCGGGAAAACATCGCGCCTAAACTAAGACTCCGCCCCCTGCTTGCAGAGGAGGTGCGCTCGGTGCTGCGACCTGAACGAAAACGCAGAAAAGTGTCCCAGGCTTGCTGTCAAGAAGACTGGTGAAATTAACTAAGGGGGCGCAAAGATGTCGCAGCAGGGAGACGCTGTTGTACCCGGCGGTGCAGCGGCACCTATCATGCCGTTCCTGATGCCGTACACCCCGGGTGCAGTGTGGCTGCCGCAGTACTCAGGTGAGCCCAACACACTTAATGACTTTATCGGAAAGCTAAAAATCTACTACAGCATGTACCCCCTGACAGAAGCTCAGCGTGTTGGTATGCTTATGGGACAGTTAACCGGCAATGCCCAGCGGGAGGCTACATCCTGGCCGGACGATGCAAAGGACACTGTAGAGCATATAATAGCTGGACTAAAAGCAGCTTTTGAATCCACTGCTGGCAGCCGGGCTAAAATGAGGTTCTTTGGATGCAAGCAAAAACCTAGAGAGAGCGCAAGAGACTTTGCCTTAAACTTACAGGAGGCGCTCAGAGCACTTAAAGTAGCAGAACCTGCCTTAGCCCCTGGAGCAGATAAGCTGCTGATAGACCAATTCCTGGATGGACTCTCATCCCCTTCCCACCGGGGACAACTGAGCATGATGGTGATCCAGGATCCAGGACTAACATTTGCCCAGCTAAAGGATAGAGCCATCCGCCTCCAGCAGGTGGAGGAGCCGCAGGATATAGACTCTGTTCAACACCTTACAGTGGCACCCCAGCAGCCAGTAGTGCCGGTGACATCGGCCATGTCAGCGGCTGCTGCTAACCACCTGGAGCCGATCACTAATGAGGCTCTCCATCAAAAGCTTGAAGCCCTTACAGACACTGTTGCTTCCATGGCTAGAATCATCCAGGAGCTGCGTGGATCCAAGTCTGCACCCAAGATTGAGCTGGCGACCAGCAAGGAGGATGTCCCATGGTTGAGGCCTAGGAGATACCAAGCGACGAGAGGACGACCCAGCGACCGCTACCAGCCGGATGGACAGCCCATTTGCCGCCGTTGCAATGAGCCAGGTCACTTTGCCCGTGAATGTGCTTTAAATGGGGATCCCCTGGGGAGGCGGGCCGCTCCTCAGGAATGAACTCTCAAGGCCCTTCACCCTGGCACGACAAGTATGTGGGGGGACGTCCAGTCATCCCCATCGTGCTGGATGGCATTCCGCTCAACGCCTTGCTGGACACTGGTTCCCAAATAACATCAATTCCGCATGTCCTTTATAAGAGGTACTGGGCTGATTCAGACGTTAGCAGTGGTCCATCTAATGTTGCATTGAATATATGGGCTAGCAATGGTGAATTAGTACCACAGGTTGGTTTCAGAGAAATGACCATTAAGATTGGGAGAGTAGAATTGCAGAATCAGGGTATTATCATTGTTGATGTTGACCGACGAGAACGTGAACCAACTATGCTGCTAGGAATGAATGTAATTGAAAATTGTTTTGCAGAGGTAATTACTGTCTTGCAGCAGATCGTCGAGACTGCCAAACCTGGGCAACAGAGACTCCTGCAGAAGGAAATTAAAGCCTTGATGCTGAAGCAGCAGGTAGAAATGTCAGGAGGTGAAATTGGCAGTGCAAGGGTAAGTGACCCAATACCTATTGTAATTCCTCCCAAAACAGAAATGCTGGTCTGGTGTAGAGCCGCAATAGGCATCAGAGGGCGAGACTATCAGGCCCTGGTAGAACCTGTGTACTCAGACAGTAGGCCCACTGTATTGACGGCCAGAGGAATAGTTGAGGTACACAGGGGAAGAGTGCCAATACGCCTTCTAAATTGTGGGGAAGATGAGGTCACCCTACCTAAGTATGCTACCATGGCTAAGCTATATACGGTTGATAACAACGCCATCACCACCGTTGAGCCCTTGAAGCCGTCAAATCAGGCGGAAGACAATGGCTCAGAGGGAAAGCTGGAGGATTGGTGCCAAAAGCTACATGTAGGTACCGATTCTACACCCTCCCATCAAAAGCATGGAGTATACCGAGTAGTGAAAGAATATGAACAAATATTCAGCAAACACCCATTAGACTTTGGGCAGATCAAAGGGGTAGAGCACACTATACCCACAGGTAACCATCCACCCATAAAGGAGAGGTATAGACCAGTACCACCGGCTCACTACCAATGCGCCAAAGACATGCTCAAAGAAATGAAAGGAGCAGGGGTAATAAGAGACAGTTGTAGCCCCTGGGCAGCCCCACTAGTGCTAGTTAGAAAAAAAGATGGGACCATGAGGATGTGTGTAGACTACCGAAAGATCAACCGCATTACACACAAGGATGCATACCCATTACCTAGGATAGAGGAGTCATTGGCTGCATTAAAATCCGCTACTTACTTTTCCACCCTAGATCTGACTAGTGGGTATTGGCAAGTTCCTGTGGCAGAGGCTGATAAGGAGAAGACAGCATTCACCACGCCGATGGGCCTCTGTGAGTTCAATTGTATGCCGTTTGGACTCTGCAACGCGCCTGGTACCTTCCAGCGACTGATGGAGTGCTGCCTAGGACATAAGAACTTTGAAACTGTCCTCCTGTACCTGGATGACGTCATAGTCTACTCCAGGACCTATGAACAGCATCTACAAGACCTGGCAGAAGTGTTTGAAGCCTTATCCGGATACGGCATGAAAATCAAGCCATCCAAGTGTCACCTTCTAAAGCCAAGGGTACAGTACCTGGGACATGTCGTGAGCTCAGAAGGGGTAGCACCAGATCCTGAAAAAGTTACCGTGATCAGAGATTGGCCGAGACCCACCAGCGTGAAAGAGGTGAGGCAATTCCTGGGACTGGTAGGCTACTATAGAAGATTTATAAAAGGGTTCACGAAGCTAGCAGCTCCCCTACAAGACATCCTGGTAGGACAGTCAAAGAAGTCTGCAGCCCGAAATCCTCCTTTCCAGTGGAGTGATGAGAGAGAAGAGTCCTTTAAGAAGTTGAAGTGGGCACTGACAGGAGAAGAGATCCTGGCATATCCAGATTACCATCAACCCTTCATTTTGTACACGGATGCCAGCAACGTAGGACTGGGAGCAGTATTGTCTCAAAAGCAGGAAGGCAAGGAGAAAGTTATTGCCTTTGCAAGCAGGAAGCTCCGGCCTACAGAAAGAAACCCAGAGAATTACAGCTCCTTCAAGTTAGAACTACTGGCAGTAGTTTGGGCTGTAACAGAGCGTTTCAAACACTACCTGGCAGCTGCAGAATTTACCATCTTTACTGACAACAATCCATTGACCCACCTGGACTCTGCAAAATTAGGTGCACTGGAACAGCGATGGATAGCCCGACTGTCAAACTACAACTTTGTCATCAAGTACAGGGCAGGCCACAAGAATGGGAATGCAGATGCCTTATCCCGGATGCCACACTCGGGGAACGTGGAAGAGGAACCGGAGGGACTGGAAGAAATTGAGCTGCCGGCCTTTCACCGTCCTAAGGTGGGACAGTATCAACCGAGTGTCTACAAAAAACAACAGCAGGCAACTCTCAACCCATTAGCACACCACGGGTGGGCTGACACACAAGACAGCGATCCAGCTGTGAAGCTAGTGAAAGAACTGCTTACACAACAAGGTGCATACCCTAATCAGAATGCCCCAGCTGAGACGCAACATCTCTGGAAGGAGAGAGGTAAATTGTTCCTGTACCAAGGGAAGCTCTGTAGAAGGCACACCAATCCAAAAACACATGAGTTGGTCTGGCAGATCATCGTGCCCAAGAGAGACGTCAAGATGGTTCTGGAAGCTTACCACAACGGTGCTGGTCATTTTGGTTGGAAAAAGTTGGAAGTGCTCTTAAGAGAAAGATTCTACTGGGTTGGCATGAGAAAATCAATTGAAGATTGGTGTAGAAAATGCGGACCGTGCAACCTCAGAAGAAAGGATCAACAGAACCAGAGAGCTCCACTCCAGTCCATAGTAACCAAGCAACCACTCGAGCTAGTCGCATTAGACCACGTCAAGTTGTCACCAAGCCGGTCCGGCTATGTCTATGCCTTAACCATCGTGGACCATTACTCACGCTTCTTAGTGGTGGTACCCGTGAAAGACCTTACAGCTAGAACAGCAGCTAAAGCATTCCAGACGTACTTTTGCAGACCCCATGGTTACCCAGAACAAGTCCTTGCAGATCAAGGTCCAGCTTTCGAATCACAGATCTTCCAAGAATTCTGCAACATGTATGGCTGTAAAAAGATTCGCACAACAGCATACCATCCCCAAACAAATGGCTTATGTGAGAAGATGAACCATATTGTGATTGACCTGTTGAAGACCTTACCAGAGTCAGAAAGAAATCAATGGCCAGAGAAATTGCCAGACTTGGTGGACTTGTACAATCATGTCCCGGTGAGTTCTACAAACTGCACCCCCGCTTACCTCATGCGTGCAAGGCCCGGTAAACTGCCAATTGATTTAGAGATGGGAATTCTGAAGCCAGATGCAGAAGTTCAAGAATCCAATTGGGATACCCTACGTCAGCAGCAGTATCGCCAAGTACAAGAGTGCGTAGAGAAAAGTCTCCAACAAGCTAGGGGAAGACAGGAGAGAACCTTCAACCAGCATGCTCTAGCAACCCCATTGCAACCTGGTGACCAAGTTCTCAAGAGGAAACGGCGCACAAACAAATTGGATAATCAGTGGGAAACCACCCCATATACAGTCTTACCATCCAGTATGGATAATCCCAAAGTGTGTCTCATCAGTAAGGATGAAGGAAGGACATCAGCTGTCGTGTCAAGAGATCAACTCAAACCGTGTCCTGAAACCCTGAAAACACCAGAAGTCACCTTACCCATACAGGTACAACCTGTCAAGAAGGAAGAAGATGTATTCCATACAGTCTTAGGAGATTTCCCAAAAACATGGCCAAATTACTATGGAGCAGTAGTAGTCCCAATGATCGCCTTCCCTCAAGTGGCGGAACCAGCATCAGAACCCATACCACAAGAAGTCTCAAGACAAGAAGAACTGGAAGTTGAAACCGTAGAGGAAGAACAGATTCCTGGTCCCAGTGAGCTTGCCAGTCCTACAGTCAGCCCCCCATCCTCACAAGTACCAGAAACACCAAATAGGTACACTTCCACTCACACCATTATGCTAAGTACACCCAGTACACCAGCAGTACGCAGGTCACAGCGTAGTACTCAGGGTCAGATACCAGCAAGATATAAAGACTAATGTGGAATTGCATATAAAATGTACATATGTTATAATGTTTATATGAAAAACCGTAACAGTTTAGTGTACAGAAAAGGTGAGAGAAGAGTGGTGTAAGGTGGCAGCACGGAGAGTTACAACTTGATCACATGTTGGTGGCCCGAGGGCCGTGAGGCCTACTGCACTTACGACCAGAGTAGAGACACCTTTAAGAAGTGTTTGTTGATTGAAATGTTTATTTAATTGCAACGTTAAGACCAAAAGCCCAGTACCTACAGAGACTATCCTGTATGAACACTTATATATTTTTGAACATTTTGGACTCTTTTTGAGCTTTAAGGTTTTTGTATTTTTTCCTTTTGAGACTCTGTATTTATATATACACTTGTTGTTCATAACTTGTTTGTTTCTTTCACAGTCCCGGAGTACTGTTCTTCACTAAGGGGGAATGTGGCACCCCAGGGTTGCCACAGTAACAACACAAAGGGTTAACTCCCCACACACAACACCAAGACCTCCTGGCCAGAAGGGGGAGACCAAGCTGCTTCCCTGTACATTCTGGTGGGGGGGAGGAAATGGTCAGGAGTAGTTTCAGTTTGGAAGTTCAGTGCAGAGCACTGAGGAGACAGGATCTCTGCAGGTTGGAAGCTGGCTTTAGCTCACCTCAGGATCCACTGACCAATTCCAGGCCTAGCTGAGGGTCTGAGGAAAGGAGAAGGAGTACACAAAGGAACATTCCTGGGAGACAGAGCATTGCTGAGTTCATCCCAGTGGAGCACACAGAACGGATGCTGGATCCGAGACTGCAAGTTACATACTGCACAGTTACCACCAGAGAAGTGAAGATTCCAGATCTTTCACCTGTACCACAGACACAAGCAACAAGCGAAGAGTTCAGGAACATACTAGGAAGGACTCGAGTTGCCTGTCAGGTCGGTACCTAGGAGCAGAGCAGAGCAGAGCCAGCTGCATAGTTCACTCAGCAGCGGGGCCACAGACACACAGTGCAGGCAAGGAAGCCAAAACGGCCCGGCTGGGTGGGAGAAGCCCTGAACCCCTCACAGACTCCGTGGACAGTACTCTGCTGAATACCATCATCAGTAAAGGACAAAGAAACTGCAAAACCGTGAGTCTGCCTGTTTATTGTGCTCGTGTCCTGCACTCCCCCCATAGACTAACACACTGCCCCGGGGAAAAGGCTCTACCCGTGGGGAGCCGTCCCATCTCAAGCTGCCTTCCATCACCCCGGAGGTTCTGCAGCAGCGGTGGTCATCTCTGATCACATTCCACGGGTGGCGTCACGAACACAACCCCCCTTTTTATTGTGGAACCAGGGAGCACAGACCGGGTCACGACACCGTGATCCCCTTTCCAGAAGCGACCCCTTGGCCCGGTTCTGGGTATCCCCTTAACCCCTGGCGACACAGATATAACACCAGTATCCGGCACCAGGCGGAGTACAGAGATCAGGGGGGATGGCTATAACACCAGTATCCGGCACCAGGCGGACTACAGAGATCAGGGGGGATGGCTATAACACCAGTATCCGGCACCAGGCGGAGTATAGATCTTTGTAGGTAAATTTATTCCCGATTCATGAGGTAATATACATAACCCGGGAACTCGGAGATCGGCGCATTGATCCCGGCTAAAAGCTGAGTGTGTTAATTCCACTTTTGTGGTGCTTTGAGGGGTTCTTAAAGGGAACCTGTCATCAGAAATTTTGCTTTAAACCTAAAAGTTCCCCCTCTGCAGCTCCTGGGCTGCATTCTAGCAGGTTTCTGTACTTTTTGTGGCCCCTTTTAAACCAAATTAAATACTTTATAAACTTGTACCTTTTGCTATGTAAATTTTGTAAATCGTCCATGGGGGCGGGATCTCTGCTGACCGTTGCTGTTCCTCCAGCAGATTTACGCCGCCCCCCCAACGCTGAATTTCATATCTCAGGACGCCGCCCCTGGGCGCTTGTGGTCCCGCGAATGCGCTGTGCGACTGTATCGGGACTGTGCACTGTGTGTACGTGTGACCGCTGGTGACGTTTTGCGCAGGCACGAGGTTATAGATGGTGCTGTGAGTGTCATGAGCAAGTGCCGCCCAAAACCTCGTGACCGCACTTTCCCCTCTTCCTCCAGCGTTCTGCGCAAGTGCTTGCTGGCCAGATGACCCGACGTCACCTCTTTCCCATCTTGCCCTGCTGCAGGGTAAGATGGGAAGGAGGTGACGTCAGGTCATTTGGCCGGCGAGCGCTTGCGCAGAACGCTGGAGGCAGCGGGGGAAAGCGCGTCCACGAGATTATGGGCGGGCACTTGCGATGCAATCACACCGCCGCCCATAATCTCGTGCTTGTGACACACGTCACCAGCGATCCTGGCGTGGGCGGCACCTCGGGCGCAGTGGTCGGTGTCCTGATGGATGAAATGGAGCGTGGGGGGACGGCGTCAATGTGCTGGAGGAACAGCAACGGTCACCAGAGAGCCCGCCCCCATGGACGATTTACAAAATTTACATAGCAAAAGGTACAAGTTTATAAAGTATTTAATTTGGTTTAAAAGGGGCCACAAAAAGTACAGGAACCTGCTAGAATCAGCCCAGGAGCTGCAGAGGGGGAAACTTTTAGGTTTAAAGCAAAATTTCTGATGACAGGTTCCCTGTAAGTCAGTCATTATTTATACTGATTCATACTCATTCTCAACCCAGTAAGGCAGGGGTGTGCAATTAATTTTCCCATGGGGCCGCATGAGAAATTGGGATGGTTTTAGAGGGCCGGACTAATATAATTAACTCAGTTTTACCCAATACTGTATATAGTATATATACTATCCCTTCATATACAAACAGTAAGTTACGGACTGTGTGACCCCTCGTGGCCCTGCACGCACACATGTCCTTTATTTCTCTGGCAGCATGGGTGTCACACGGACCGCACACTGATGTGATCTGTGTGACATCAGTGTGACAAATACCAGAGAAAACACGGGTCTTTTTAATAAAAAGATTTTCTATATATACCTCTCTCCAGAGCTGCTGTCTCTGGCTCTGCTGCCTCTGGCTCTGTTGTCTCTGGCTCTGCTGTCTCTGGCTCTGCTGTCTCTGGCTCTGCTGTCTCTGGCTCTGCTGTCTCTGGCTCTGCTGTCTCTGGCTCTGCTGTCTCCGGCTCTGCTGTCTCCGGCTCTGCTGTCTCCGGCTCTGCTGTCTCTGGCTCTGCTGTCTCTGGCTCTGCTGCCTCCCGCTCCTTATCGCTGGTAATTATACTCACTGAATATTCACTGCAGTGAGCAGCTGGAAGCAGGGACAGCGCTGGGGACCGCATCGCTGGGTGAGTATACAGGTGTGTCTGTATGTTGAGAACCTGGAAGCCGGAGCATCTCGGGGACTCGTCACAGTTCCCAATGAACTCTGATGAACCCATGAAGCTGTAGCGTGGGTGTCGCAGGATGGTCATCAAAGTTCATTGGAAACTCTGATGACCTCCTGGAGGTCACTGTGCTTGCAGGATACTCACCTGTCCCTGCGGTGATGTCCTCAACGGTGCTGTGCCCGGTGCTGTCATCGCGATGCTCCGGCTTCCAGGTCCTGAGTGCGGTGAATATTCAATGAATGAGCGGTGGTCAGGAGCTGGAGGCAGCAGAGCTGAAGAAAGCAGGTAAATATGGAAAATCTTTTTATTTCACAGACTCGTGTTTTCTCCGGTACCTGTCAAATGTATGCAAACAGGTACCGGAGAAACGCAATCAGGCCCTGTAATGGCGGTATGGCGCTGCAGGGGGCGGGGAGAGAGCACGTGGTACCCGATGTAACTCCAGTACCACTCGCAGTTACGGGCTTTTCTCTCTGCACGCACGCACACATACATACACACACGCACACGCTATATATACACAAACAATCCCCATATACTACATCACTACACCCCCATATACACCTGTAATATACATCACTGCACCCCCATATACACCTGTAATATACATCACTGCACCCCCATATACACCTGTAATATACATCACTGCACCCCCATATACACCTGTAATATACATCACTGCACCCCCATATACACCTGTAATATACATCACTACACCTCCATATACACCTGTAATATACATCACTACACCCCCATATACACCTGTAATATACATCACTGCACCCCCATATACACCTGTAATATACATCACTACACCCCCATATACACCTGTAATATACATCACTACACCCCCATATACACCTGTAATATACATCACTGCACCCCTATATACACCTGTAATATACATCACTACACCCCTATATACACCTGTAATATACATCACTACACCCCTATATACACCTGTAATATACATCACTACACCCCTATATACACTTGTAATATACATCACTGCACCCCTATATACACCTGTATTATACTACACCACTATATACACCTGTATTATACATCACTGCACCCCTATATACACCTGTAATATACATCACTGCACCCCTATATACACCTGTATTATACTACACCACTATATACACCTGTAATATACATCACTACACCCCTATATACACCTGTAATATACATCACTGCACCCCTATATACACCTGTATTATACTACACCACTATATACACCTGTAATATACATCACTACACCCCTATATACACCTGTAATATACATTACTACACCCCTATATACACCTGTAATATACATCACTACACTCCTATATACACCTGCAATATACATCACTACACCCCTATATACACTTGTAATATACATCACTGCACCCCCATATACACCTGTAATATACATCACTGCACCCCCATATACACCTGTAATATACATCACTACACCCCTATATACACCTGTAATATACATCACTGCACCCCCATATACACCTGTAATATACATCACTACACCCCTATATACACCTGTAATATACATCACTACACCCCTATATACACCTGTAATATACATCACTACACCCCTATATACACCTGTAATATACATCACTGCACCCCCATATACACCTGTATTATACTACACCACTATATACACCTGTAATATACATCACTGCACCCCCATATACACCTGTAATATACATCACTGCACCCCTATATACACCTGTATCATACTACACCACTATATACACCTGTAATATACATCACTACACCCCTATATACACCTGTATTATACATCACTGCACCCCCATATACACTTGTAATATACATCACTGCACCCCCATATACACCTGTAATATACATCACTACACCCCTATATACACCTGTAATATACATCACTGCACCCCTATATACACCTGTAATATACATCACTACACCCCTATATACACCTGTAATATACATCACTACACTCCTATATACACCTGCAATATACATCACTACACCCCTATATACACTTGTAATATACATCACTGCACCCCCATATACACCTGTAATATACATCACTGCACCCCCATATACACCTGTAATATACATCACTACACCCCTATATACACCTGTAATATACATCACTGCACCCCCATATACACCTGTAATATACATCACTACACCCCTATATACACCTGTAATATACATCACTACACCCCTATATACACCTGTAATATACATCACTACACCCCTATATACACCTGTAATATACATCACTGCACCCCCATATACACCTGTATTATACTACACCACTATATACACCTGTAATATACATCACTGCACCCCCATATACACCTGTAATATACATCACTGCACCCCTATATACACCTGTATCATACTACACCACTATATACACCTGTAATATACATCACTACACCCCTATATACACCTGTATTATACTACACCACTATATACACCTGTAATATACATCACTACACCCCTATATACACCTGTAATATACATCACTGCACCCCTATATACACCTGTAATATACATCACAACACCCCTATATACACCTGTAATATACATCACTGCACCCCTATATACACCTGTATTATACTACACCACTATATACACCTGTATTATACATCACTGCACCCCTATATACACCTGTAATATACATCACTGCACCCCTATATACACCTGTATTATACTACACCACTATATACACCTGTAATATACATCACTGCACCCCCATATACACTTGTAATATACATCACTGCACCCCCATATACACCTGTAATATACATCACTGCACCCCCATATACACCTGTAATATACATCACTACACCCCTATATACTACACCTGTAAAACTACATTGCCATATACTACATCACTCCCCCCAAATATTACTTACCAGTTACCCCCCCTCACCTCCACTCCCCCCATTGTCCTCTCCTCAGGTTACTAGTCACCACTCACCTTTCCCTCCTCAGGCACCTCCGTACGGGCTCCCGCTGACATCCTTCTTCTCTTGTACGGCCCCCCGCTGAGCTGCTTCCTCTCTCCGTACGGGCTCCGGCTGCTGCATCTTCTTCTCCTGCCGGGGCGGGAACTTTTCAAATGACACACACGCGCGCCGTACTGACGACATCAGGGCGCGCACGTGTGTGTCACAGAGAAAGTGCCGGCAGGAAACAGAGGACAGATTCCTGCGTTCCGCTGCTGCACTGTGCGGAGCTGCAGGATCTGTCTTCTGTTCCTTGCCGGCACGCAGCGTGTGATGAGGGCAATCTGACCACGGGCCGCCCGGAGCCTGGAGCTCCGGACAACAGGTCAGATTGCCCTCATCAGTGACCGGCCAGCAAGGATGCCCGGAGCCAGGCGGGCCGGTCACAGAGAGTAGGCGGGCCGGATGTGGCCCGCGGGCCGCCCCTTGCCCAGGTCTGCAGTAAAGGAACCCTTGTTTATTTCTGCCTCTGTCTCGGTTTGTGACCCACTGGATTCTCTTCGGACCTACGGTCATTACATTTACTTGGCGTAGTCGGCAGGATCCAGTGTCTGTCATGGACAAAGGCGGGGAAAGAAATGACCGTGCCGCATCAGCAACCTCCATGCTGGGTGCGGCTCCCCTGGCAGCCGCGGCGAATGAGGGAGGGTATGTGCCGGTAGGAGCTTTACTCCAGCACATGCCGAGATACGACGGGCATAACATGGCATTACAGGATTGGGCTGAGAGGGTCCGGAGTATCATGCGGATGTGTAACCTGGCTCCTGCGTTACGAGCAGAGCTGGCATTAAATGCGTTAGAAGGTGATGCTGGGCGAATGGTAGTGGTACGCCCTGAGGCTGAAAGAAATACGCTCGAGAAAATTTTGGAACTGCCCACGCTGCGGATTTACCGCGGATTTTGCCGCGGATTTGCCGCGGATTTACCGTGCATTTTCCGAAAATCTGCAGCAGCGGCACTTCCAAGCCATTTCGATGGCATTTTGGAAATGCTGTGTCCATGCTGCGGATTTTTCCGCGGCGGATTTGCCGCGGATTTTGATCCGGAAAAATCTGCAGCATGTCAATTATTGTTGCGCATTTTGGTGCGGATTTTGGGTATAGAATGGGGAAAAAAAAAAAAAATCCGCATCAAAATCCGCGGCAATTTCGCGGTAATCCGCGGTAAGTCCGCGGCAAACCCGCGGCAAAAATAAGGTGCGGATTTGCCGCGAAAGTCGCGGATTTTCATGCAGAAAAATCCGCAGGTACATTCTACCGTGGACACATAGCCTTAGAGGGGAGCTTGGGAGGATGGGCCCATGTAACCCAGCTTCGATCCATGTTCTTTAATCTCCTTCAAAAAGAAAGTGAGACTCTGATGCAGTACTCTTAATACCCTGCAAGAGATGTTGAACGAGGTGCAGCTACTAGACTCAGGGGCCATGAGGGCATTTCTGCCTCTGTTTCGGTTTGTGACCCACTGAATTCTCTTCGGACCTACGGTCATTACATGTCACTTACTGGTCTGATATGAGAAGTTTTCATAAAATCACTGATTTATCTGCTGCAGATCTAGCAGTACTCAAAATGCTGAGCTCTACATAGCCCCACCCACATCTGATTGGCAGCATTTTGTTTATATCCCCGCCCACACATGTATCCGGCACCAGGCGCACTAGAGAGATGGGGGGTGGGGATGGACATAACACCAGTATCCGGCAGCAGGCGCACTACAGAGATCAAAGGGGAGTGGATATAACACCAGTATCTGGCACTAGGCGCACTAGAGAGATCAGGGGATGGATATAACACCAGTATCTGGCACTAGGCGCACTAGAGAGATCAGGGGAGTGGATATAACACCAGTATCCCGCACTAGGCGCACTACAGAGATCAGGGGGGAATGGATATAACACCAGTATCCAGCAACAGGCACACTACAGAGATCAGGGGATGGATATAACACCAGTATCCGGCACCAGGTGCACTACAGAGATCAGGGGGGATGGCTATAACACCAGTATCCGGCACCAGGTGCACTACAGAGATCAGGGGGATGGATATAACACCAGTGTCTGACACCAGGCGCACTACAGAGATCAGGGGGATGGATATAACACCAGTATCTGGCACCAGGCGGAGTACAGAGATCAGGGGGATGGATATAACACCAGTATCTGACACCAGGCGCACTACAGAGATCAGGGGGATGGATATAACACCAGTATCCAGCACCAGGCGGAGTATAGAGATCAGGGGGATGGATATAACACCAGTATCCAGCACCAGGCGGAGTATAGAGATCAGGGGGATGGATATAACACCAGTATCCAGCACCAGGCGGAGTATAGAGATCAGGGGGATGGATATAACACCAGTATCCAGCACCAGGCGGAGTATAGAGATCAGGGGGTTGGATATAACACCAGTATCCAGCACCAGGCGGAGTATAGCGATCAGGGGGATGGATATAACACCAGTATCTGGCACCAGGCGGAGTATAGAGATCAGGGGGTTGGATATAACACCAGTATCCAGCACCAGGCGGAGTATAGAGATCAGAGGGATGGATATAACACCAGTATCCAGCACCAGGCGGAGTATAGAGATCAGGGGGATGGATATAACACCAGTATCCGGCACCAGGCGGAGTATAGCGATCAGGGGGTTGGATATAACACCAGTGTCTGGAACCAGGCGCACTACAGAGATCAGGGGATGGATATAACACCAGTGTCTGGAACCAGGCGCACTACAGAGATCAGGGGGATGGATATAACACCAGTATCCGGCACCAGGCGCACTGCAGGGGATCAGGGGAGGGATATAACACCAGTATCCGGCACCAGGCGCACTGCAGGGGATCAGGGGAGGGATATAACACCAGTATCCGGCACCAGGCGCACTGCAGGGGATCAGGGAATGGATATAACACCAGTATCCGGCACCAGGCGCACTGCAGGGAATCAGGGGATGGATATAACACCAGTATCCGGCACCAGGCGCACTGCAGGGGATCAGGGGATGGATATAACACCAGTATCCGGCACCAGGCGCACTACAGAGATCAGGGGGATGGATATAACACCAGTATCCGGCACCAGGCGCACTGCAGGGGATCAGGGGATGGATATAACACCAGTATCCGGCACCAGGCGCACTGCAGGGGATCAGGGGATGGATATAACACCAGTATCCGGCACCAGGCGCACTACAGAGATCAGGGGATGGATATAACACCAGTATCCGGCACCAGGCGCACTGCAGAGATCAGGGGATGGATATAACACCAGTATCCGGCACCAGGCGCACTACAGAGATCAGGGGATGGATATAACACCAGTATCCGGCACCAGGCGCACTACAGAGATCAGGGGATGGATATAACACCAGTATCCGGCACCAGGCGCACTGCAGGGGATCAGGGGATGGATATAACACCAGTATCCGGCACCAGGCGCACTACAGAGATCAGGGGATGGATATAACACCAGTGTCCGGCACCAGGCGCACTACAGAGATCAGGGGATGGATATAACACCAGTATCCAGCACCAGGCGCACTGCAGGGGATCAGGTCTGCAGATATTAGTGATGTTCTGACCTCGGAGCTGCAGATTTCTTCTCCTCTCTGCTCCGGCGGGAGGGTGATCGTCATCAGACACGTAGATATAATCCTCTGTATGAAGGAGAAGAGATCCGGTCAGGAGATCTCCTGGCACCAGGTATATCGGCCTCCATTATTTAACCCTTTCCTCCCTCTTGTTTGGTGGAGGAAGTGATGACGGCTGCCCTGCACAATCACACACTGGTCCATTTATTCCTCAGCACCAGGTTCATAACAAGAGATGAGACCTGCGCTGATATCATGCAGATTGTGGCCACAGGGGGCGCTGGTGTTACCAGGCGGAAACACACAGCGGACGATCTCATACAGGCACCTTCCCACATGTTTGTTTCTCCTCCCCTCTTCTTTGATTTGATAGAGGGAAAACAAGCAGATGGGAAGTTGCCTGTAAGAGATCGTCCACCATGATGCACAAGCGCCTGAGCTGGGTTTATACATTCATCCTGTGCAGACAGAGGCCGTGCACGGGCTGACATCACCCGAGTCTTCTACCCTCATTTTGTGCACTGGTCGTGAATGGCGTTATTTTTGCGTATTTATTATGGGGGCACTGTGGATATCACTGTTATTATGGGGGCACTGTGGATATCGCTGTTATTATGGGGGCACTGTGGAGATTGCGGTTATTATGGGGGCACTGTGGATATCACTGTTATTATGGGGGCACTGTGGATATCACTGTTATTATGGGGGCACTGTGGATATCGCTGTTATTATGGGGGCACTGTGGATATCGCTGTTATTATGGGGGCACTGTGGATATCGCTGTTATTATGGGGGCACTGTGAATATCGCTGTTATTATGGGGGCACTGTGGATATCGCTGTTATTATGGGGGCACTGTGGATATCGCTGTTATTATGGAGGCACTGTGGATATCGCTGTTATTATGGGGGCACTGTGGATGTCGCTGTTATTATGGAGGCACTGTGGATATCGCTGTTATTATGGAGGCACTGTGGATATCGCTGATATTATGGGGGCACTGTGGATGTCGCTGTTATTATGGGGGCACTGTGGATATCGCTGTTATTATGGGGGCACTGTGGATATCGCTGTTATTATGGGGGCACTGTGGATATCACTGTTATTATGGGGGCACTGTGTATATCGCTGTTATTATGGGGCACTGTGGATGTTGCTGTTATTATGGAGGCACTGTGGATATCACTGTTATTATGAGGGCACTGTGGATATCGCTGTTATTATGGGGGCACTGTGGATATCGTTATTATGGGAGCACTGTGGATGTCACTGTTATTATGGGGACACTGTGGATATCGCTGTTATTATGGGGACACTGTAGATATCACTGTTATTATGGGGGCACTGTGGATATCACTGTTATTATGGGGGCACTGTGGATATCACTGTTATTATGGGGCACTGTGGATATCGCTGTTATTATGGGGACACTGTGGATATCGCTGTTATTATGGGGACACTGTGGATATCGCTGTTATTATGGGGGCACTGTGGATATCACTGTTATTATGGAGGCACTGTGGATATCGCTGTTATTATGGGGGCACTGTGTATATCGCTGTTATTATGGGGCGCTGTGGATATGACTGTTATTATGGGGGCACTGTGGATATCACAGTTATTATGGGGACACTGGTTATCGCTGTTATTATGGGGGCACTGTGGATATCACTGTTATTATGGAGGCACTGTGGATATCGCTGTTATTATGGGGGCACTGTGGATATCGCTGTTATTATGGGGCACTGTGGATATCACTGTTATTATGGGGGCACTGTGGATATCACTGTTATTATGGGGACACTGGTTATCGCTGTTATTATGGGGGCACTGTGGATATCACTGTTATTATGGAGGCACTGTGGATATCGCTGTTATTATGGGGGCACTGTGGATATCGCTGTTATTATGGGGCACTGTGGATATCACTGTTATTATGGGGGCACTGTGGATATCACTGTTATTATGGGGACACTGTGTTATCACTGTTATTATGGAAGCACTGTGGATATCGCCGTTATTATGGGGCACTGTGGATATCGCCGTTATTATGGGGCACTGTGGATATCGCCGTTATTATGGGGCACTGTGGATATCGCCGTTATTATGGGGCACTGTGGATATCGCCATTATTATGGGGCACTATGGGTATTGCTGTTATTATCACCTTATACAACACCACCATCTCTGTAGCTCTCGAATCAGCTGCCCCTCTCACACACACACCAAAACCCGCACAATCAACAGGCAACCCTGGCACACAAGCCAAACTAAAGAATTGAGACGAGCTTCCAGAATTGCTGAGCGCAGATGTAAGAGGTCTCATTCCACTGAGCACTTCATTACATACAAACAGTCCCTCACCACCTTCAAGTCCACACTCACTGCTGCAAAACAAACCTACTACTCATCCCTCATATCTTCTCTCTCTCACAACCCTAAACAGCTATTCAACACTTTCAATTCTCTCCTCCATCCCCCGGCACCACTTTCCTCTCCTCTCCTTTGTCCTCAAGCACCACCTCCCTCTCCTCTCCTCCGTCCTCCGGCACCACCTCCCTCTCCTCTCCTCCGTCCCTCAGCACCACCTCCCTCTCCTCTCCTCCGTCCTCCTGCACCACCTCCCTCTCCTCTCCTCCGTCCCCCGGCACCACCTCCCTCTCCTCTCAGCTGAAGACTTTGCCTCTTTCTTCAAGCAGAAGATTGACAACATCAGAGCAAGCTTTGGCCCACAATCACCACAGCCCCTCATCATAGCAACTCAGCCTTCTTCCTTCAAATCCAGCTTCTCCACCATGACAGAAAACAATCTCTCCACTCTACTCTCAAGATCACATCTAACCACCTGTGCACTGGACCCACTCCAATCTAACCGCAGTCTTCCACCCGACCCTAACCCATCTCTTCAACCTATTACTAACAACTGCTGTATTCCCTTCATGCTTTAAACATGCCTCCATCACACCCATCCTCAAAAAGCCCTCCCTTGACCCTTCCTCTGTGTCAAACTATCGCCCCATATCCCTTCTCCCCATGCCTCACAACTATTGGAACAGCATGTCCATCTTGAATTGTCCTCATACCTCTCTTCCTTCTCCCTCTTTGACTGTTTACAATCTGGCTTCCGACCCCATCATTCCACTGAAACTGCCCTAACCAAAGTCACTAACGACCTACACTAACCGCAAAATCCAAGCGACACTACTCTATCCTCCTCCTCCTGGACCTGTCCTCTGTCTTCAACACAATGACCCATTCCCTTCTACTACAGAGTCTCTCGTCTTTGGGCATCACAGACTTGGCCCTATCTTTGATCTCCTCATACCTAACCGACCAAACTTTCAGCGTCTCCCATTCTCACACCACTTCCTCATCTCGCCCCCTATCTGTTGGTGTCCTCCAAGGCTCAGTTCTTGGACCCCTGCTGTTCTCCATCTACACCTTCGGCCTGGGACAGCTCATAGAGTCCCACGGCTTCCAGTATCATCTCTATGCCGATGACACACAGATCTACCTCTCTGGACCTTACATTACCTCTCTACTAACCAAAATCCCACAATGTCTGTCTGCTATTTCGTCCTTCTCTGCGCGATTCCTAAAACTGAACACGGACAAAACAGAATTCATTGTCTTTCCTCCTCCTCACTCAACCCCCCACTTGACGTATCCATCAATGTCAATGGCTGCCCACTCTCCCCAGTCCCACGTGCTCGCTGCCTGGGAGTAATCCTAGACTCTGCTCTCTCTTTCAAGCCACACATCCAAGCCCTCTTCACCTCCTGCCACCTCCAGCTCAAAAATATTTCCCGGATCCGTACATTCCTTCCTCAAGAAGCTGCGAAAACCCTAGTCCATGCCCTTATTATCTCCCACCTGGATTATTGCAACTTCCTGCTCTGTGGCCTCCTTTCTAACAGTCTCGCACCCCTACAATCTATTGTACACTATGCTGCCCAGCTAATCCACCTGTCCCCCCGCTATTCCCCTCTCATCTCCTCTTCCCACCATCACATCCAAGATTTCTCCTGTGCCTCCCCCATACTCTGGAATGCTCTGCCTCAACACATCAGACTCTCGCCTACCCTGACAAGCTTCAAAAAGAACCTGAAGACCCACCTCTTCCGACAAGCCTACAACCTGCCGTAACCCTCTGTGTGATACAGCGCCGCATAACCAGCTCTTCCCTAACCTACTGTATCCTCACCTATCCCCTGTAGACTGTGAGCCCTCGCGGGCAGGGACCTCTCTCCTCCTATACCAGTCTGTGCCTTGTATTGTTTATGATTATTGTACTTGTCCCTATTATGTACACCCCTTTCACATGTAAAGCGCCATGGAATTGATGGAGCTATAATAATAAATAATAATAATAATAAATAATTATGGGGGCACTGTGGGTATCGCTGTTATGGGGGCACTGTGAATATCGCGGTTATTATGGGGGCACTGTGAATATCGCAGTTATTATGGGGGCACTGTGGATATCGCTGTTATTATGGGGGCACTGTGAATATCGCGGTTATTATGGGGGCACTGTGAATATCGCGGTTATTATGGGGGCACTGTGGGTATCGCTGTTATTATGGGGGCACTGTGAATATCGCGGTTATTATGGGGGCACTGTGGATGTCGCTGTTATTATGGGGGCACTGTGGATGTCGCTGTTATTACGGGGGTTCTTCAGCTGTCGTGGTTTGATTCTTTCTCGTGGAGATCTGTTCCTCATCACAGTTGGTTTTCAGTCATGGATCTTGTGTGATTTCTCCTTTTTTCTCACCTGACAGATTCTCTTCTTCATCCGCTTTCCTCCTCCTCTTCTTCTCGGAGCCTTCAGAATTAGACCACGGCTGATCGCCGTCATCATCATCGGACCCCACATAAATATAACCTGTGGTGATAAAGGTCTGCCCTGAGCGGAGGTACATGATCTTCCGTCTCCATTGTTAGGGGGGATGACCCGCTATTACCGTGGATGGGGACGGCCTGGTCCCTGGTACTTGGCTTCTCTGAGCAGATGCTTTATATTTCACATCTTTTATATTTCCTTACTCATCTCTATGTCTCCTCGGGGGAGGGTCACTTACCATCGGGGCCTTCATCATATTTATTCTCCATCATCTCTTCGGTGGTTTCATCATCGGACCCTACATAGATATAATCTGAAAAAGAGAGAGATGGGGCATATCTGAGTGTCCTCTCACAGTAATTCTCCTTCTTCTGTCCTCCCTCAGATGCCTCTGTATCCTCTGTTAGTCTTTGTAGAGCTCCAGACAATTCAGTCCTTCTACACCCCTCTATCTCACCAGATCCTTCCAGATGTGTCAGACTCCTCCACAAAATCCACTTTCTGACTGCCCTCACTGCCTCCCGTGGTAGCCTGTTTCACTCGGTGAATGCCCTCACTACCTCCCGTGGTAGCCTGTTTCACTCGGTGACTGCCCTCACTACCTCCCGTAGCCTCCTGTTTCACTTCCTGACTGCCTTCAATACGTCCTGTGGCCGCCTGTTCCACTCCCTGACTGCCCTCACTGCCTCCAATAGCTGCCTGTTCCACTTTCTTACTGCCCTCGCTGCCTCCCGTGGTAGCCTGTTTCACTATTTGAATGCCCTCACTACCTTCCTTAGCCTCCTGTTTCACTCCCTGACTGCCCTCACTGCCTCCTGTGGCCACCTGTTCCACTCTCTGACTGCCCTCACTGCCTCCTGTGGTAACCTGTTTCACTCTGTGACTGCCCTCACTAGCTCCCGTAGCCTCCTGTTTCTCTCCCTGACTACCTTCACTGCCTCCTGTGGCCACCTGTTCCACTCCCTGACTGCCCTCACTGCCTCCCATATCTGCCTGTTCCATTTTCTGACTGCCCTCACTACCTCCTGTGTCCGCCTGTTGCACTCTCTGACTGCTCTCACTGCCTCCCGTGGTCACCTCTTCTACTCTCTGACTGTCCTCACTATCTCCCGTGGTCGCCTTTCTACTCTCCACACATGTCTACCTTTCTCCTCTGAAGACTCCTCTGCCTTCCTCCTCTGCAGACGCCTCTGCCTTCTCCCTCTCCAGACACCTCTGCCTTCCTTCTCGGGAGACACCTCTGCCTTCCTTCTCTGCAGACGTCTCTGCCTTCCTCCTCTGCAGACGTCTCTGCCTTCCTCCTCTGCAGACGCCTCTGCCTTCCTCCTCTGCAGACGCCTCTGCCTTCCTCCTCTGCAGACGCCTCTGCCTTCCTCCTCTGCAGACGCCTCTGCCTTCCTCCTCTGCAGACGCCTCTGCCTTCCTCCTCTGCAGACGCCTCTGCCTTCCTCCTCTGCAGACGCATCTGCCTTCCTCCTCTGCAGACGCCTCTGCCTTCCTCCTCTGCAGATGCCTCTGCCTTCCTCCTCTGCAGACGCCTCTGCCTTTCTCCTCTGCAGACGCCTCTGCCTTCCTCCTCTGCAGACGCCTCTGCCTTCCTCCTGTGCAGACGCCTCTGCCTTCCTCCTGTGCAGACGCCTCTGCCTTCCTCCTGTGCAGACGCCTCTGCCTTCCTCCTCTGCAGACGCCTCTGCCTTCCTCCTCTCTAGATGCCTCTGCCTTCCTCCTCTCTAGATGCCTCTGCCTTCCTCCTCTCTAGATGCCTCTGCCTTCCTCCTCTCTAGATGCCTCTACCTTCCTCCTCTCTAGACGCCTCTGCCTTCCTCTCTCCAGACGCCTCTGCCTTCCTCCTCTCTAGATGCCTCTGCCTTCCTCCTCTCTACATGCCTCTGCCTTCTTCCTCTACAGATGCATCTGCCTTCCTCCTCTCTAGATGCCTCTGCCTTCCTCCTCTCTACATGCCTCTGCCTTCTTCCTCTACAGATGCCTCTGCCTTCCTCCTTTCTGCATCCGCCGTCATCATCATCATTGGACTCCACATAGACGTAGCCTGTGATGATAAGGGTCTGCCCTGAGCAGATGTACATGATCTTCCATCTCCATTGTCGGGGGGATGACCCCCCATGACCACGGATGATGGTGGCCTGGTACCTGGTACTTGGCTTCCCTAAGCAGTTGCCCTATATTTCTCATCCTCTATATTTTTGTACACATCTTTATGTACAGTCTCCTCGGGAGAGGGTCACTTACCATTGGGGCCATCATTATGTATATTCTCTGTCATCCTCTCTCCGGTGTTTTCATCATCGGACCCTACAGAGATAGAATCTGAAAGAGAGAGAGGGGCACTTTGAGTCTCCTGTAACAGTAATTGTCCCTCTTCTGTCCTCCCTCAGATGCTTCTATATCCTTTATAAGTCTTTGTAGAGCACCAGGCAATTCAGTCCTTCTACAGAACCATCTGTCCTTTCTTTGAATTCTTTTTTCCATTTTGGATTTGTCGTCACTAGATACCTCTGTCCTCATCCAAATCCTTTATCCCCTCTACACGCCTCTGTCTCTATCCCCTCCAGACATCTCCGTACCCTCCAGAGCCTTCAGTTTTTCTCCAGTCATTTCTTTCCCCGTACAAATCCTCTGATCCCTCCAATTGGCTCTGTTTTATTTTAGACTCTTCTGTCTCCTCCAGTCAAATCTATCAATTCCAGATTTTCCTGTTGCTTCCAAACTCTTTCACCTTTCAAGATACCTCTGTCTTTCTTTGGACTCTTCTGTACCTTCCAGACACATCTGCCTCCCTCCAGAATACTCTGTTTCAAAATTCCACTAACCAGTTCATACCACTCTGGTCTGTCCAGACCCTTGTTCCCTAGTAAATTCTTTTGTCCCCTCCAGACCCATCTGTCCTCTTCAGATACTTCTGCTCTCCTCCAGGCCTTCTTAGGAATTTTTTATACCTCCTGACACATCTGTTTCCCTTCTGACACTCCTGTCAGCTCTAGATTCCTTTGTTCACTCCAGAACATCCTATCCTCCATTGTCTCCTACAGACCCCGTTGTCCACTTCAGATACTTTAATCATACTCCGGACAATTCTACCCCCTTAAAACTGATCTTTCTTCTTCAGACTCCTCTTTACCATTACAGACTCCTTTGCCTCTATCACCTCCTCCTAACTCCTCTACTGGATGAGACTTTGATGTCTCCTCCTTGCTCCTTTGTCCCCTCTATTTCTCTTTTTTAAGATTCTTCTTTCTTCTCCCAGATCAATGTGTCTCAGCCAGATGCTTAATCTACTCCAGATCCCTCTTTCTGCTCAAAAATTCTATGTTGTCCTCCAGACTCCTCTGTCTTCATCTAGATGCCTCTATCTCCCTCCTCTCCAGACACCTCTGCCTTCTTCCTCTCCAAACGCGTCTACCTTTCTCCTCTCCAGATGCCTCAGCCTTCCTCCTCTGTAGACGCCTCTGCCTTCTCCCTCTCCAGACGCTTCTGCCTTCCTCCCCTGCAGATGCCTCTGCCTTTCTCCTCAGCAGACGCCTCTGCCTTCCTCCTCTGCAGACGCCTCTGCCTTCCTCCTCTCCAGATGCCTCTGCCTTCCTCCTCTCCAGACGCCTCTGCCTTCCTCCTCTCCAGACGCCTCTGCCTTCCTCCTCTCCAGACGCCTCTGCCTTCCTCCTCTCCAGACGCCTCTGCCTTCCTCCTCTCCAAATGCCTCTGCCTTCTTCCTCTCCACACGCCTCTGCCTTCCTCCTCTCCAGACGCCTCTGCCTTCCTCCTCTCCAGACGCCTCTGCCTTCCTCCTCTCCAGACGCCTCTGCCTTCCTCCTCTCCAGACGCCTCTGCCTTCCTCCTCTGCAGACGCCTCTGCCTTCCTCCTCTGCAGACGCCTCTGCCTTCCTCCTCTGCAGACGCCTCTGCCTTCCTCCTCTGCAGACGCCTCTGCCTTCCTCCTCTGCAGACGCCTCTGCCTTCCTCCTCTGCAGACGCCTCTGCCTTCCTCCTCTGCAGACGCCTCTGCCTTCCTCCTCTGCAGACGCCTCTGCCTTCCTCCTCTGCAGACGCCTCTGCCTTCCTCCTCTGCAGACGCCTCTGCCTTCCTCCTCTGCAGACGCCTCTGCCTTCCTCCTCTGCAGACGCCTCTGCCTTCCTCCTCTGCAGACGCCTCTGCCTTCCTCCTCTGCAGACGCCTCTGCCTTCCTCCTCTGCAGACGCCTCTGCCTTCCTCCTCTGCAGACGCCTCTGCCTTCCTCCTCTGCAGACGCCTCTGCCTTCCTCCTCTGCAGACGCCTCTGCCTTCCTCCTCTGCAGACGCCTCTGCCTTCCTCCTCTGCAGACGCCTCTGCCTTCCTCCTCTGCAGACGCCTCTGCCTTCCTCCTCTGCAGACGCCTCTGCCTTCCTCCTCTGCAGACGCCTCTGCCTTCCTCCTCTGCAGACGCCTCTGCCTTCCTCCTCTGCAGACGCCTCTGCCTTCCTCCTCTGCAGACGCCTCTGCCTTCCTCCTCTGCAGACGCCTCTGCCTTCCTCCTCTGCAGACGCCTCTGCCTTCCTCCTCTGCAGACGCCTCTGCCTTCCTCCTCTGCAGACGCCTCTGCCTTCCTCCTCTCTAGACGCCTCTGCCTTCCTCCTCTCTAGACGCCTCTTCCTTCCTCCTCTCTAGACGCCTCTGCCTTCCTCCTCTCTAGACGCCTCTGCCTTCCTCCTCTCTAGACGCCTCTGCCTTCCTCCTCTCTAGACGCCTCTGCCTTCCTCCTCTCTAGACGCCTCTGCCTTCCTCCTCTCTAGACGCCTCTCCCTTCCTCCTCTCTAGACGCCTCTGCCTTCCTCCTCTCTAGACGCCTCTGCCTTCCTCCTCTCTAGACGCCTCTGCCTTCCTCCTCTCTAGACGCCTCTGCCTTCCTCCTCTCTAGACGCCTCTGCCTTCCTCCTCTCTAGACGCCTCTGCCTTCCTCCTCTCCAGACGCCTCTGCCTTCCTCCTCTCCAGACGCCTCTGCCTTCCTCCTCTCCAGACGCCTCTGCCTTCCTCCTCTCCAGACGCCTCTGCCTTCCTCCTCTCCAGACGCCTCTGCCTTCCTCCTCTGCAGACGCCTCTGCCTTCCTCCTCTGCAGACGCCTCTGCCTTCCTCCTCTGCAGACGCCTCTGCCTTCCTCCTCTGCAGACGCCTCTGCCTTCCTCCTCTGCAGACGCCTCTGCCTTCCTCCTCTGCAGACGCCTCTGCCTTCCTCCTCTGCAGACGCCTCTGCCTTCCTCCTCTGCAGACGCCTCTGCCTTCCTCCTCTGCAGACGCCTCTGCCTTCCTCCTCTGCAGACGCCTCTGCCTTCCTCCTCTGCAGACGCCTCTGCCTTCCTCCTCTGCAGACGCCTCTGCCTTCCTCCTCTGCAGACGCCTCTGCCTTCCTCCTCTGCAGACGCCTCTGCCTTCCTCCTCTGCAGACGCCTCTGCCTTCCTCCTCTGCAGACGCCTCTGCCTTCCTCCTCTGCAGACGCCTCTGCCTTCCTCCTCTCTAGACGCCTCTGCCTTCCTCCTCTCTAGACGCCTCTTCCTTCCTCCTCTCTAGATGCCTCTGCCTTCCTCCTCTCTACATGCCTCTGCCTTCTTCCTCTACAGATGCATCTGCCTTCCTCCTTTCTGCATCCGCCGTCATCATCATCATTGGACTCCACATAGACGTAACCTGTGATGATAAGGGTCTGCCCTGAGCAGATGTACATGATCTTCCATCTCCATTGTCGGGGGGATGACCCCCCATGACCACGGATGATGGTGGCCTGGTACTTGGCTTCCCTAAGCAGTTGCCCTATATTTCTCATCCTCTATATTTTTGTACACATCTTTATGTACAGTCTCCTCGGGAGAGGGTCACTTACCATTGGGGCCATCATTATGTATATTCTCTGTCATCCTCTCTCCGGTGTTTTCATCATCGGACCCTAAAGAGATATAATCTGAAAGAGAAAGAGGGGCACTTTGAGTCTCTTCTCACAGTAATTGTCCCTCTTCTGTCCTCCCTCAGGTGCTTCTGTATCCTCCATAAGTCTTTGTAGAGCACCAGGCAATTCAGTCCTTCTACAGAACCATCTGTCCTTTCTTTGAATTCTTTTTTCCCTTTTGGATTTGTCGTCACTAGATACCTCTGTCCTCATCCAAATCCTTTATCCCCTCTACACGCCTCTGTCTCTATCCCCTCCAGACATCTCCGTACATTCCAGAGCCTTCAGTTTTTCTCCAGTCATTTCTTTCCCCGTACAAATCCTCTGATCCCTCCAGTTGCCTCTGTTTTATTTTAGACTCTTCTGTCTCCTCCAGTCAAATCTATCAATTCCAGATTTTCCTGTTGCTTCCAAACTCTTTCACCTTTCAAGATGCCTCTCTCTTTCTTTGGACTCTTCTGTACCCTCCAGACACATCTGCCTCCCTCCAGAATACTCTATTTCAAAATTCCACAAACCTTTTCATTCCACTCTGGTCTGTCCATACCCTTGTTCCCTAGTAAATTCTTTTGTCCCCTCCAGACCCCTCTGTCCTCTTCAGATACTTCTGCTCTCCTCCAGGCCCTCTTAGGAATTTTTTATACCTCCAGTCCTGACACATCTGTTTCCCTTCTGACACTCCTGTCTCCTCTAGATTCCTTTGTTCACTCCAGAACATCCTATCCTCCATTGTCTCCTACAGACCCCGTTGTCCACTTCAGATACTTTAATCATACTCCGGACAATTCTACCCCCTTAAAACTGATCTTTCTTCTTCAGACTCCTCTTTCCCATTACAGACTCCTTTGCCTCTATCACCTCCTCCTAACTCCTCTACTGGATGAGACTTTGATGTCTCCTCCTTGCTCCTTTGTCCCCTCTATTCCTCTTTTTTAAGATTCTTCTTTCTTCTCCCAGATCAATGTGTCTCAGCCAGGTGCTTAATCTACTCCAGATCCCTCTTTCTGCTCAAAAATTCTCTGTTGTCCTCCAGACTCCTCTGTCTTCATCTAGATGCCTCTATCTCCCTCCTCTCCAGACACCTCTGCCTTCTTCCTCTCCAGATGCCTCTGCCTTCCTCCTCTCCACACGCGTCTACCTTTCTCCTCTCCAGATGCCTCAGCCTTCCTCCTCTGTAGACGCCTCTGCCTTCTCCCTCTCCAGACGCTTCTGCCTTCCTCCCCTGCAGATGCCTCTGCCTTTCTCCTCTGCAGACGCCTCTGCCTTCCTCCTCTGCAGACGCCTCTGCCTTCCTCTTCTCCAGAGGCCTCCACCTTCCTCTTTTGCAGACACCTCTGAATTCCTCCTCTGCAGACGCCTTTGCCTTCCTCCAGTACAGACGCCTCTGCCTTCTTCCTCGGCAGACGCCTCTGCCTTCCTCCTAGCCATACTCCTCTGACTTTCTCCTCTCCAGACCTGTCTGCCTTCCTCCTCTCCAGACCCGTCTGCCTTCCTCCTCTCTAGACGCCTCTGCCTTCCTCCTCTCTAGACGCCTCTGCCTTCCTCCTCTCTAGACGCCTCTGCCTTCCTCCTCTCTAGACGCCTCTGCCTTCCTCCTCTCTAGACGCCTCTGCCTTCCTCCTCTCTAGACGCCTCTGCCTTCCTCCTCTCTAGACGCCTCTGCCTTCCTCCTCTCTAGACGCCTCTGCCTTCCTCATCTCTAGACGCCTCTGCCTTCCTCCTCTCTAGACGCCTCTGCCTTCCTCCTCTCTAGACGCCTCTGCCTTCCTCCTCTCTAGACGCCTCTGCCTTCCTCCTCTCTAGACGCCTCTGCCTTCCTCCTCTCTAGACGCCTCTGCCTTCCTCCTCTCTAGACGCCTCTGCCTTCCTCCTCTCTAGACGCCTCTGCCTTCCTCCTCTCTAGACGCCTCTGCCTTTCTCCTCTCTAGACGCCTCTGCCTTCCTCCTCTCTAGACGCCTCTGCCTTCCTCCTCTCTAGACGCTTCTGCCCTCCTCCTCTCTAGACGCCTCTGCCTTCCTCCTCTCTAGACGCCTCTGCCTTCCTCCTCTCTAGACGCCTCTGCCTTCCTCCTCTCTAGACGCCTCTGCCTTCCTCCTCTCTAGACGCCTCTGCCTTCCTCCTCTCTAGACGCCTCTGCCTTCCTCCTCTCTAGACGCCTCTGCCTTCCTCCTCTCTAGACGCCTCTGCCTTCCTCCTCTCTAGACGCCTCTGCCTTCCTCCTCTCTAGACGCCTCTGCCTTCCTCCTCTCTAGACGCCTCTGCCTTCCTCCTCTCTAGACGCTTCTGTCTGCCTTCCTCCTCTCTAGGCGCCTCTGCCTTCCTCGTCTCTAGGCGCCTCTGCCTTCCTCGTCTCTAGGCGCCTCTGCCTTCCTCGTCTCTAGGCGCCTCTGCCTTCCTCGTCTCTAGGCGCCTCTGCCTTCCTCGTCTCTAGGCGCCTCTGCCTTCCTCGTCTCTAGGCGCCTCTGCCTTCCTCGTCTCTAGGCGCCTCTGCCTTCCTCGTCTCTAGGCGCCTCTGCCTTCCTCGTCTCTAGGCGCCTCTGCCTTCCTCGTCTCTAGGCGCCTCTGCCTTCCTCGTCTCTAGGCGCCTCTGCCTTCCTCGTCTCTAGGCGGCTCAGCCTTCCTCCTCTCCAGGCGCCTCTGCCTTCCTTCTCTCCAGGCGCCTCTGCCTTCCTCCTCTCCAGGCGCCTCTGCCTTCCTCCTCTCCAGACGCCTCTGCCTTCCTCCTCTCTAGACGCCTCTGCCTTCCTCCTTTCTAGCAAAAACTGTGGAAAGAAAGCGCACATAGGGTTTTAACCGATAGAGATAGGTGCAGGGAATAGGAAAGGTACTCACCTGCTTCAATTGTGACAGGCACAACTCCTTGTCAGCACGGAAAATGGTAAATGAATACAAAAGTGGTCAGCTGCAGCCCCGATATTGCAACAAGATGGGGGATGATCAAAAGAAATCAGGTTAAATGCTGCGCTAAAAACCACAATCCAAAGATATATTGTGAATTCCTTTTCTTTATTTTCACAGGTCAACGCGTTTCAAAGGCATCTCCACCTTCTTCATCAGGACAAAAGTCAAAAAAGAACAGCATAACCATGACCATAACCATGTTATGCTGTTCTTTTCTGACTTTTGTCCTGATGAAGAAGGCGGAGATGCCTTTGAAACGCGTTGACCTGTGAAAATAAAGAAAAGGAATTCACAATATATCTTTGTATTGTGGTTTTTAGCGCAGCATTTAACCAGATTTTCTTTTGATCATCCCCCATCTTCCTCCTTTCTAGACACCTCTACCTTCCTCCTCTCCAGACACCTCTACCTTCCTCCTCTCCAGACACCTCTACCTTCCTCCTCTCCAGACACCTCTGCCTTCCTCCTCTCTAGACACCTCTGCCTTCCTCCTCTCTAGACGCCTCTGCCTTCCTCCTCTCTAGACGCCTCTACCTTCTTCCTCTCTACACGCCTCTGCCTTCCTTCTCTCTAGACGCCTCTGCCTTCCTCCTCTCCAGATGCCTCTACCTTCCTCCTCTCCAGACGCCTCTGCCTTCCTCCTTTCAAGACGCCTCTGCCTTCCTCCTCTCTAGACGCCTCTACCTTCCTCCTCTCCAGATGCCTCTACCTTCCTCCTTTCCAGACACGTCTGCCTTTCAGCTTTCCAGACATCTCTACCTTCCTCCTCTCTAGATGCCTCTGCCTTCCTCCTATCCAGATGCCTCTACCTTCCTCCTCTCCAGACACTTCTGCCTTCCTCCTTTCAAGACGCCTCTGCCTTCCTCCTCTCCAGATGCCTCTACCTTCCTCCTTTCCAGACACGTCTGCCTTTCTGCTTTCCAGATATCTCTACCTTCCTCCTCTCTAGACGTCTCTGCCTTCCTCCTCTCTAGATGCCTCTACCTTCCTCCTCTCTAGACGCCTCTGCCTTTCTCCTCTCCAGACGCTTCTACCTTCTTCCTCTCTACACGCCTCTGCCTAACTTCTCTCTACACGCCTCTGCCTTCTTCCTCTACAGACGCCTCTGCCTCCCTTCTTTCTGCATCCGCCATCATCATCATTAAACTACACATAGACGTAACCTGTGATGATAAGCGTCTGCCCTGAGCAGATGTACGAGATCTTCCGTCTCCATTGTTAGGGGCATGACCCCCTATGACCACGGATGATGGTGGCCTGGTACCTGGTACTTGGCTTCTCTAAGCAGTTGCCTTATGTTTCTCATCCTCTATATTTTTGTACACATCTTTATGTACAGTCTCTTCGGGGGAGGGTCACTTACCATCGGGGCCGTCATTATGTTTATTCTCCGTCATCTTCTCTCCGGTGTTTTCATCATCGGACCCTAAAGAGATATAATCTGAAAGAGAGAGAGGGGCACTTTGAGACTCCTGTAACAGAAATTCCTCCTCTCCATACACCCTTGCCATCCTCTTCTCCAGACGCCTTTGCCTTCCTCCTCTCCAGACACCTCTGCCTTTCTCCTTTAAAGACGTCTCTGCCTTCCTCCTCTCCTGACGCCTCTACCTTCCTTCTCTCCAAACGCCTCTACCTTCCTCCTTTCCAGATATGTCTGCCTAACTCCTTTTCAGATGCCTCTGCCTTCCTTCTCTCCATATGACTCTACTTTCCTCCTCTCCACACACCCCTGCCTCCCTCTTCTCCAAACGCTTCTGCCTTCCTCCCTTCCATACAACTCTCTTTCTCCTTTCCACACACCTCTGCCTTCCTCCTCTCCACATGTCTCTGCCTTCCTCCTCTCCACACGCCTCTGCCTTCCTCCTCTCCAGATGCTTCTACCTTGCTCCTAACTACACGCTTTTGCCTTCCTCCCCTCAAGATGCCCCTGCCTTCCTCCTCTTCAGATGCCTCTATCTTCCTTTTCTCCAGACACGTCTGCCTTCGTCCTTTCCGGATGACTCTACCTTCCTCTTCCCCAGACACGTCTGTCTTCCTCCTCTCCACACGTCTCTGTCTTCCAACTCTCCAAATGTCCCTGCTTTCCTCCTCATCAGACGCCCCTTCCTTCCTCCTCTCCAGAGGCCTCTGCCTTCTGTCGCGGGCGGAGGAGGGGACGCCGCGCTCTCTCCCACTGCTCAGGTCCGGCTGCCGCTGCTGCTGCGGCCTGCTGCTGCTCGGTGGCTCGAGCGATGGGCCGGATCCCGGGGACTCGAGCGGCACTCCTCGCCCGTGAGTGAAAAGGGGATTGGTTTTTGGGATAGTTTATTGTCCGTGACGCCACCCACGGTTGTGGTGATTGTGTGGACACCACCGCTGCTCTGTGTGGGGAGCCCGGGACGGATGGTATGGAGCAGCCAGTTGTTCATTTGCCCCTCCGTGGGTAGGGGGTTTGGTGCTCCCGGGGCCCAGTGATGGGGTTGGAATGGTGGACAGGCGGGTATGGGGCCTGTGGATGTGCAGGGGCAGCGCTGTGCCGCACGGCACGGAGGTACTCACTCAGCCAGTAAACACGACACAGTTCTCGGTAAACAAACGGCTGGTTGGACGGGTCCCTCGGACGGTTACGGTGCTGCTGTTCCCTGCAGTTAGCGGTGACGGTCTCTTCCCTGCACCTATGTAAAGTCTTTTTGGTAGCGATGGGTCCCCACCGGTTACCCGCTCCCCAGCTTGGATATGTGCCGGAGGAGCCTCTCTCTTGCCCGCAGGCGCTGGCCCTGGGAAACTGGTGCCTTGGAGGTGGCGGTGTCTCCCCTCAACGGTCGGACTGTTGCCTTCAATCGGGACTTGGTTGTTAGGAGACAGAGGTCCCCTTCACTGACGGATTTGGCAAATTATGGCGACTCCTAGCCTTGCCGGGATCCGAAAGGCCCCTGCCCTGGTGCTGACTGTTCTTCGTATACTGCTCCGGTACCGCCGGGTCACTACCCGTCCGCGGTCCTTCCAGCAACCTCCAAGCAGTCCCCCTGCAGACTATCACCGCCGTCTGCTGACCTTGCTGTCACAGTCCGGGGCACACACCCGGACCAACTTCAGGCTTTCTTAACTGTTCCTTTTTCTGCCACCACTCTTACTGTCCTCCTTTACCACTTCACTTCCTTCTACTTTCACTACCTTTCCTTATCTGCCTGGTTTTCCCGACTCCAGGGCTGTGAACTCCTTGGTGGGCGGACACCAACCACCTGGCTCCACCCCCTGGTGTGGACATCAGCCCCTGGAGGAAGGCAACAAGGATTTTAGGTTAGCCTAGATGTACCTGCCGGGAATGTGGGGTGCATGTGATGTTGTGACCTGTGACCCCTGGCTTGCCCAGGGCGTCACATTCCCCCTTAGCAAAACGCAGACCGTCCTCGGGCTGCCCGTCCAACACCGGTTTTATTTTCCTTTTGTTTTTCTGGAAAGATAAAAACGGTAACATATATACAAGTTATAGCATCATCCCACATCGGAAGGCACATTTCTTAAACGTTACGGTTTTAAACGGTTAACGGTTACGGTCTCCGCTCTCTCCCGCCCAAGTAACCTGGCCCTGATGCTGCCCCTAAAACCCAGGCAGCACCCCTTGACCCCAGTCCTGAACCAGTTACCCGAGCGGGATCTGTCCTTCCCCTCCAGAGGGTAGCCACCGGTCCCTGTGGTGGCTGGGCCCCAGCCTGCTCTGCTGCGGGCCCTCCCTCCAACCTGCCTCTCCGGAGGTGGTAAATGCGTAAACGGTAACACAACTTATTTACAAGCCACCATCGTCTGTGGTTGCCCTGCAAGTTCACGGGCTTGTCCATAAGGAGTCCCTTATGCAACCTTTCAAGCGGTCCCCACGGGGACAACGGTGCCGGCAACGGCCGATTTAATCACGCTGCAGACAATCTGGTTACTGTTCGGTAATCATTTTCTTTTCATTTTTGCAAAACTTTTCAAACACTGTAAACAAACACACATGCTTTCTTCCCCCTTTCCCCTTTTAAAGAACGGTTTCCCTGTACCTAAGTGGGGGCCTACCTAGGTTGGAACGGGTGGACCTCCGGGGTCTGGTGTCAGTAGGGCTAGGTAGTGGGGCAGAGGGAACAATGAGTTCCTCCTCCCTGCTATCGTGTGGGGCAGGCGGAGGCATAGGGTAGCTGGGCACAGGTTCATCCCTGGGCACTGGCACTGGTTCTGGCTCACGGTTGACCGCTCCCAGCACTTCTTCATCCACAGGTTGTGGGAACAGTATCACTGGAAGAATCACCACGCCATTCTGGGTAGGCCAGGCCGCTAGGAAGTCACCCATCACAGTGTGGATCACCTCTTTTGCCTTCTCTGCTGGTGGAGGAACTGGTACTTCAGCCGTTGCCCTCAATGCTGGGGGGCACCTTTTCAGATGGTCCCGGGAAACCGTGGCCAAAGGGCCCCCTTGGTCATGACTGATCCGGTAGGCCTTCCCATCTTCCCATCCTGTGGGCTGTATGACGTATGGGATTTGTTCCCATTGATCATCCAGCTTGTGGGTCTTCCTCTTCCGCTTTAACACCACATCTCCAGGCTGGAAAGGGCCTGCGGACGCCGTCTGGTTGAAGCGCCGCTCCTGTTGTTCTCGACTCCGACTTAAATTCTTCTCCACATACTCCTGAATCTGCCGGTACTGCACCCTCCGCCGGGTGTCCCATTCAGCCGTCGAGGGAAGTGTCTCTGGGGCTTCCAGTCCCATTTCCAGGTCCACCGGCAGGCGGCCGGGACGAGCCCTCATCAGATATGCTGGGGTACACTTCGTTGAGCTCGATGGGATATTGTTGTACATATCGACCAGGTCAGGCAGCTTCTCCGGCCACAGGTTCCGCTCTTCCAACGGCAACGTTTTGAGGAGGCCAAGGACCAAATGGTTCATCTTCTCACACATACCGTTGGTCTGGGCATGGTAAGGTGTGGTCCGGATCTTCTTGCAGCCGTATAGCTGACAGAACTCATGGAACATCTTCGCCTCAAAGGCTGAGCCTTGGTCGGTAAGCACCTTCTCTGGGTATCCATGGGGTCGACAGAAGTAAGCTTGGAACGCTCTAGCGGCGGTACGGCCGGTTAGGTCTTTGACCGGGACAACCACCATGAACCGGGAGTAATGATCCACTATGGTCAGAGCATACGTGTATCCACTTCGGCTGGGGGTGAGCTTTACATGGTCCAAGGCGACCAGCTCCAGCGGCTGATGTGTAATGATCGGGTGAAGGGGTGCCTTCTGGCTAGCTTCGTCCTTCCTCCTCAACGTACAAGGACCGCACTCTCGACACCAGGCCTCCACGGACTCCCGCATCCCACTCCAATAGAACCGCTCCCTCAACAGCATCTCCAACTTCTTCCATCCGAAGTGTCCGGCACCATCATGGTACGCCTGCAGAACAGTGGGTACATCAGCTTGGGGAATGACCAACTGGCGGATCTTCTCATGAGTCTTCGGGTTGATCAGCTCACGGTACAACTTCCCTTGGTGCAGATACAGCCGGGGTCGTTCCTTCCACAAGCGTTGGGCTTCAGCTGGGGTGGCAGGGTCCATCCCAGCAGCGCCTTGCTCCACCAGGGTCTTGACAAGGCGGACAGCGGGCGCCTGATTTTGGGCTTCCTGCCACTCCTGACTGGGCAGCGGATCCAGGTTCACCCGTTGTTGGTGGACATGTACCTTCTCAGTTGGTGGCTGATGAAATGCAGGCAACTCGATCTCTTCGAGGTCATCATCCTCGCACCCTCCTTCTGACAAGTGGGGCATCCGAGAGAGTGCATCAGCATTGATGTTGACACGACCGGCCCTGTATTTGATTGTAAAGTCATAGTTGGCTAGTCTGGCCACCCACCGCTGCTCCAACGCACCCAACTTGGCCGTGTCCAGGTGAGTCAACGGATTGTTATCCGTGAAAGCGGTGAACTTTGCTGCGGCCAAGTAGTGGCGGAACCGCTCAGTGATAGCCCACACCAGTGCCAGGAGCTCGAGCTTGAAGGAGCTGTAGTTCTCAGGGTTCCTTTCAGTCGGCCGGAGTTTTCGGCTAGCATAGGCAATCACTTTCTCCTTTCCATCCTGGACCTGGGACAGGACTGCCCCCAAACCCACATTGCTGGCGTCTGTGTAGAGGATGAATGGGCAGCCGTAATCAGGGTACGCTAGGACCTCTTCTCCAGTCAAGGCCGCTTTCAGCTGGCGGAAGGATTCCTCATGCCTGTCCTCCCACACCAGTGGGGCTCCGATGGGTCTACCACCTTTGGTCTGTCCCATGAGGAGGTCTTGCATGGGAGCAGCCATCTTCGTGTACCCCTTGATGAAGTGTCGGTAGTACCCCACCAGACCCAAGAACTGCCTTACTTCCCTCACGGTGGTTGGCCTTGGCCAGTCCTGGATGGCAGTGATCTTCTCAGGGTCGGGGGCGACACCTTCCGCACTCACCACATGCCCCAAGTACTGTACTCTGGGTTTCAGCAGGTGACACTTAGAGGGCTTCAACTTCATCCCGTATTTGGCAAGGGACGCGAACACCTCGGCTAGGTGCTCCAGATGGGCTTCATACGTCTGAGAGTACACGATCACATCATCCAGGTATAACAGGACAGTCTCGAAGTTTAGATGTCCCAGACAGCACTCCATCAGCCGTTGGAAGGTTCCAGGGGCATTGCACAGCCCAAACGGCATACTATTGAATTCACAGAGCCCCATTGGGGTGGTGAAAGCGGTTTTCTCCCGGTCCTCCGGAGCCACGGCCACTTGCCAGTACCCACTGGTGAGGTCAAGGGTAGAGAAGTAATTTGCAGTTCTCAGTGCGGCCAAAGACTCTTCAATACGGGGCAGTGGGTAGGCATCTTTATGCGTTATCTGATTTATCTTCCGGTAGTCCACACACATCCGCATGGTACCATCCTTCTTCTTGACCAGTACCAACGGAGCGGCCCAGGGACTACAGCTATCCCGAATAACCCCTGCCTCCTTCATGTTCCTCAACATATCCTTGGCACACTGGTAATGTGCAGGGGGAATAGGCCTGTACCTCTCTTTGATAGGGGGGTGCTCACCGGTGGGGATGTGGTGTTGGACCCCTTTGATCTGCCCAAAGTCTAGTGGATGTTTGCTGAAAACTTGTTCATACTCCCGCACCACCCTGTACACCCCTGCTTTGTGATGTGTAGGGGTATCATCAGTGCCCACGTGTAGCTGTTGGTGCCACTCGTTTACCTCCCCTTGAGGCGGGGGAGTGCTGGTAGTAGGCGGGGAAACTGAGGGAGTGGTCTCGTGGATGGTGTGGGGATCTAGGGTGAGCAGCTTGACAATGGTGGCATACCGGGGAAGCCTGACCTCTTCCTCCCCACAATTCAATACCCTCACAGGCACTCTCCCCTTCTTTACATCTACCACCCCTCGGGCGGCCATTACAGTGGGCCAGTGCTCGGAGGGTATGGGCTCCATCATGGCAGGGTAGTCACGCCCCTGAGGCCCTACCGCTGCCCTACACCAAATCATCATCTCACTCCTAGGAGGCACGATCAACGGAGCAACATCCATCACTCTCACCCCACCAATCTCTCCTCCCGTGGAGTTTACATGCTGGCGGTACATCAAGGCTCGGATCTCACGCTGCACAGCTCTCTGTCGGCTCCCCGCCGCCGTGGCGGCCAGCTGTTGCAGTAGGGCCAACACATCACCCATACAGTGCTCCATCACATTGGTTCCTAGCACTATCTTCGGGTTATGATCACTGGGTTCATTCATGATCACAATCATACCCTGGTGTTGCAGTTCAGCTTGCCCCACTGTCATGGCCACCTGTTTATACCCCACTTGGGTCAATGGGAGTCCATTAGCAGCAATTAGTGTTATACTAGTATCTGGGGGTGCCAACTCGTCTGTCCCCCAATACCGCTGGTACAATGTGTATGGTATGGTGGTTACCTGCGATCCAGTGTCCAAGAGAGCCATCACCGGTATGCCGTCCACAGCCACGGGGATGATGGGCCGGGCCCCGATATACCGGTCCCGCCAGTCTGGAGGGCCACGGGGTTCTACTCCTGAGGACTGGCCCGGGGCCCCAGGGGTTGCTCGTTTAACGGGCACTGTCGGAAGTAATGCCCCGGCTTATGGCACTTGTAGCAGGTTGGAGGTCTGCTCCGCGGATTGCTAGCACTTCTCCGCTGCATCCAGGGAACATCCTCAGGGCTGTCGGCAAGCTGTATCTGTGCTGGGGGCTGGGATCTGGTCAAAGGTTGGAGTGCAGCGAGAATCTTGGCAAGGTCTCCGTCCATGCGCCGGACCTGGGCTGCCAGTTCCTCCATTGTGCTGCTTGGGGCCGTAGGTATTGGAGAGGTTGATAGTGCAGGGGACACCACGACGGGGGCCGTCTCAACAGGCCACGGGGCTGGCTCCAAGATTTCTGAAGCTGGGGGCTGCAATGCTTTAATGGCCCGTTCCTTTAACACGGCAAAGTCCACATCAGGGTGTTCCAGGGCCCACAGCCGGAGTTGTTTGCGATCTTCAGGGGACCTCATCCCCTGCACAAATTGCTCTACTAACATCTTGTTGCTGTCCGGCTCAATGATGGGATTCACCCGCTTTAGCGTGCGGAGGGCGGTTTGCAGACGTAAAGCATAGTCCCGGATGCTATCCACAGACCATTGCCGGCACTGGTAAAACTGCATCCTCAGCTCAGCTTCAGTACGGGTCTCAAAGGCAGTCTGTAGCTTCTCGAAGATGGTCGCTACAGAGAACCTGTCCCCATCGGCCCAGGTCTCCGCCTCCTGCTCAGCCGCGCCGGTTAACTGGCCCAGCACTACCGCTGCACGTTGCTTATCGGTCAGGGGGTACAGTTCTAGCAACGGGTTAAGCTTTTTCCGGAAGACCTGTAAAGCATCAGGTTTCCCGTCATACTGCGGTAGCCAGCTTGGATATGTGCCGGAGGAGCCTCTCTCTTGCCCGCAGGCGCTGGCCCTGGGAAACTGGTGCCTTGGAGGTGGCGGTGTCTCCCCTCAACGGTCGGACTGTTGCCTTCAATCGGGACTTGGTTGTTAGGAGACAGAGGTCCCCTTCACTGACGGATTTGGCAAATTATGGCGACTCCTAGCCTTGCCGGGATCCGAAAGGCCCCTGCCCTGGTGCTGACTGTTCTTCGTATACTGCTCCGGTACCGCCGGGTCACTACCCGTCCGCGGTCCTTCCAGCAACCTCCAAGCAGTCCCCCTGCAGACTATCACCGCCGTCTGCTGACCTTGCTGTCACAGTCCGGGGCACACACCCGGACCAACTTCAGGCTTTCTTAACTGTTCCTTTTTCTGCCACCACTCTTACTGTCCTCCTTTACCACTTCACTTCCTTCTACTTTCACTACCTTTCCTTATCTGCCTGGTTTTCCCGCCTCCAGGGCTGTGAACTTCTTGGTGGGTGGACACCAACCGCCTGGCTCCACCCCCTGGTGTGGACATCAGCCCCTGGAGGAAGGCAACAAGGATTTTAGGTTAGCCTAGATGTACCTGCCGGGAATGTGGGGTGCATGTGATGTTGTGACCTGTGACTCCTGGCTTGCCCAGGGCGTCACACTTCTTCCCCTCCAGATGCCCCTGCCTTCCTCCTCTCCAGACACCCATGCCTTCCTCCTTTCCAGATGCCTCTGCCTTCCTCCTCTCCTGATGCCTCTGCCTTCCTCCTCTCCAGATGCTTCTGTTTTCCTCCTCTTCAAACGCTTCTGCCTTCCTCCACTTCATACGTGCTTACATTCCTCCTCTCCAGACGCCCTTGCCATCCCCTTCTTCAGACGCCCTTGCCTTCCTCCTATCCAGTCGCCTCTACCTTCCTCCTCTCCAGATGCCTCTGCCTTTCTCCTTTAGAGGCGTCTCTGCCTTCCTCCTCTCCAGATGCCTCTGCCTTTCTCCTGTCAAGACGCCGCTACCTTCCTCCTGTCCACATGCCTCTACCTTCTTCCCTTCCAGATACTCCTGCCTTCCTCCTTTTCAGATGCCTCTGCCTTCCTTCTCTCCACATGTCTCTACTTTCCTCCTCTCCAGACACCCCTGCCTCCCTCTTCTCCAAATGCTTCTGCCTTCCTCCCTTCCATACAACTCTCTCTTTCTCCTTTCCACACACCTCTGCTTTCCTCCTCTTCACACGCCTCTGCCTTCCTCCTTTCCACACCTCTCTGCCTTCCGCCTCTCCAGATGTCACTGCTTTCCTCCTCTCTAGATGCCTCTGCTTTTCTCCTCTCCAGACGCCCCTTCCTTCCTCCTCTCCAGACGCCCCTTCCTTCCTCCTCTCCAGACGCCCCTTCCTTCCTCCTCTCCAGACGCCCCTTCCTTCCTCCTCTCCAGACGCCCCTTCCTTCCTCCTCTCCAGACGCCCCTTCCTTCCTCCTCTCCAGACGCCCCTTCCTTCCTCCTCTCCAGACGCCCCTTCCTTCCTCCTCTCCAGACGCCCCTTCCTTCTTCCTCTCCAGACGCCCCTTCCTTCCTCCTCTCCAGACGCCCCTTCCTTCCTCCTCTCCAGACGCCCCTTCCTTCCTCCTCTCCAGACGCCCCTTCCTTCCTCCTCTCCAGACGCCCCTTCCTTCCTCCTCTCCAGACGCCCCTTCCTTCCTCCTCTCCAGACGCCCCTTCCTTCCTCCTCTCCAGACGCCCCTGCCTTCCTCCTCTCCAGACGCCCCTGCCTTCCTCCTCTCCAGACGCCCCTGCCTTCCTCCTCTCCAGACGCCCCTGCCTTCCTCCTCTCCAGACGCCCCTGCCTTCCTCCTCTCCAGACGCCCCTTCCTTCCTCCTCTCCAGACGCCCCTTCCTTCCTCCTCTCCAGACGCCCCTTCCTTCCTCCTCTCCAGACGCCCCTTCCTTCCTCCTCTCCAGACGCCCCTTCCTTCCTCCTCTCCAGACGCCCCTTCCTTCCTCCTCTCCAGACGCCCCTTCCTTCCTCCTCTCCAGACGCCCCTTCCTTCCTCCTCTCCAGACGCCCCTTCCTTCCTCCTCTCCAGACGCCCCTTCCTTCCTCCTCTCCAGACGCCCCTTCCTTCCTCCTCTCCAGACGCCCCTTCCTTCCTCCTCTCCAGACGCCCCTTCCTTCCTCCTCTCCAGACGCCCCTTCCTTCCTCCTCTCCAGACGCCCCTTCCTTCCTCCTCTCCAGACGCCCCTTCCTTCCTCCTCTCCAGACGCCCCTTCCTTCCTCCTCTCCAGACGCCCCTTCCTTCCTCCTCTCCAGACGCCCCTTCCTTCCTCCTCTCCAGACGCCCCTTCCTTCCTCCTCTCCAGACGCCCCTTCCTTCCTCCTCTCCAGACGCCCCTTCCTTCCTCCTCTCCAGACGCCCCTTCCTTCCTCCTCTCCAGACGCCCCTTCCTTCCTCCTCTCCAGACGCCCCTTCCTTCCTCCTCTCCAGGCGCCCCTGCCTTCCTCCTCTCCAGACGCCCCTGCTTTCCTCCTCTCCAGACGCCCCTGCTTTCCTCCTCTCCAGACGCCCCTGCCTTCCTCCTCTCCAGACGCCCCTGCCTTCCTCCTCTCCAGACGCCTCTGCCTTCCTCCTCTCCAGACGCTTCTGCCTTCCTTCTCTCCACATGTCTCTAGTTTCCTCCTTTCCAGATGCCCCTGCCCTCCTTCTCTCTAGACACCCCTACCTCCCTCTTCTCCAAACACTTCTGCCTCCTCCATACACCTCTGTCTTTCTCTTTTTCACACATCTCTGCCTTCCTCCTCTACACACAACTCTGTCTTCCTCCTCTCCACACGTCTCTGCCTTCCGCCTCTCCAAATGTCCTTGCTTTCCTCCTCTCTAAACAACTCTGCCCTCCTCCTCTCCAGACGCCTCTGCCTTCCTCCTCTCCAGACGCCTCTGCCTTCCTTCTCTCCAGACGCCTCTGCCTTCCTCCTCTCTAGACGCCTCTGCCTTCCTCCTCTCTAGACGCCTCTGCCTTCCTCCTCTCTAGACGCCTCTGCCTTCCTCCTCTCTAGACGCCTCTGCCTTCCTCCTCTCTAGACGCCTCTGCCTTCCTCCTCTCTAGACGCCTCTGCCTTCCTCCTCTCTAGACGCCTCTGCCTTCCTCCTCTCTAGAAGTCTCTACCTTCCTCCTCTCCAGACGCCTCTACCGTCCTCCTTTCCAGATATGTCTGCCTTCCTGATTTTCAGATGCCTCTGCCTTCTTTCTCTCCACATGTCTCTACTTTCCTCCTCTCCAGACACCCCTGCCTCCCTCTTCTCCAAACATTTCTGCCTTCCTCCCTTCCATACAACTCTCTCTTTCTCCTTTCCACACACCTCTGCCTTCCTCCTCTTCGCACGCCTATGCCTTCCTCCTCTCCACACGTCTCTGCCTTCGGCCTCTCCAGACGTCCATGCTTTCCTCCTCTTCAGATGCCCCAGCCTTCCTCCTCTCCAGACACCTCTGCCTTCCTCCTCTACAAATGTCTCTGCCTTCCTCCTCTATAAATGTCTCTGCCTTACTCCTCTCCAGATGCCTCTGCCTTCCTCCTCTCCACACGCCTCTGCCTTCCTCCTCTCCAGATGCCTCTACTTTGCCCCTAACTACACACTTTTGCCTTCCTCCTCTCCAGATGCCTCTATCTTCCTTTTTTCTAGATGACTCTACCTTCCTCCTCCCCAGACACGTCTTCCTTCCACCTCTCCACACGTCTCTGCCTTCCAACTCTCCACACGTCTCTGCCTTCCAACTCTCCAAACGTCCCTGCTTTCCTCCTCATCAGACGCCCCTTCCATCCTCCTCTCCAGATGCCTCTGTCTTCCTCCTCTCCAGACGCCCCTGCCTTCTTCCCCTTCAGATGCCCCTGCCTTCCTCCTCTCCAGACGCCCATGTCTTCCTCCTCTCCTGATGCCTCTGCCTTCCTCCTCTCCTGATGCCTCTGCCTTCCTCCTCTCCTGATGCCTCTGCTTTCCTCCTCTCCAGATGCTTCTGTTTTCCTCCTCTTCAAACGCTTCTGCCTTCCTCCTCTTCAAACGCGCCTACATTCCTCCTCTCCAGACGCCATTGCCATCCGCTTCTCCAGACGCCCTTGCCTTCCTCCTATCCAGTCGCCTCTGCCTTCCTCCTCTCCAGATGCCTCTGCCTTTCTCCTTTAGAGGCGTCTCTGCCTTCCTCCTCTCCAGACGCCTCTGCCTTCCTCCTCTCCAGACGCCTCTGCCTTCCTCCTCTCTAGACGCCGCTACCTTCCTCCTCTCCAGATGCCTCTACCTTCTTCCCTTCCAGATACGTCTGCCTTCCTCCTTTTCAGATGCCTCTGCCTTCCTTCTCTCCACTTGTCTCTACTTTCCTCCTCTACAGACACCCCTGCCTCCCTCTTCTCCAAATGCTTCTGCCTTCCTCCCTTCCATACAACTATCTCTTTCTCCTCTTCACACACCTCTGCTTTCCTCCTCTTCACACGCCTCTGCCTTCCTCCTTTCCACACGTCTCTGCCTTCCGCCTCTCCAGACGTCCCTGCTTTCCTCCAGTTCAGATGCCCCTGCCTTCCTCCTCTCTAGATGCCTCTGCTTTCCTCCTCTCCAGATGCCCCTGCCTTCCTCCTCTCCAGATGCCTCTGCCTTCCTCCTCTCCAGATGCCTCTGCCTTCCTCCTCCCCAGATGCCTCTGCCTTCCTCCTCCGCAGAAGCTTCTGCCTTCCTTCCCTCCACATGTCTCTACTTTCCTCCTCTCCAGATGCCCCTGCCCTCCTTCTCTCCAGACACCCCTACCTCCCTCTTCTCCAAACGCTTCTGCCTTCCTCTCCTCCATCCTCTCCTCTGTCTTTCTCTTTTCCACACATCTCTGCCTTCCTCCTCTACACACAACTCTGTCTTCCTCCTCTTCACTCATCTCTGCCTTCCGCCTCTCCAAACGCCCCTGCTTTCCTTCTCTCTAGATGCCTCTGCCTTACTCCTCTCCAGACGCCCCTGCCTTCTTCCACTCCAGATGCCCCAGGCTTCCTCCTCTCAAGACGCCCATGTCTTCCTCCTCTCCAGATGCCTCTGCCTTCCTCCTCTCCAGATGCCTCTGCCTTCCTCCTCTTCAGATGCTTCTGTTTTCTCTTCTCCAAACGCTTCTGCCTTCCTTCACTTCATAGGCGCCTGCATTCCTCCTCTCCAAATGCCCTTGCCATCCTCTTTGCCAGACGCCCTTGCCTTCCTCCTCTCCAGATGCCTCTGCCTTTCTCCTTTAGAGGCGTCTCTGCCTTCCTCCTCTCCAAATGCCTCTGCCTTCCTCCTGTCAAGATGCCGCTACCTTCCTCCTCTCCACATGCCTCTACTTTCTTCCCTTCCAGATACTCCTGCCTTCCTCCTTTTCAGATGCCTCTGCCTTCCTTCTCTCCACATGTCTCTACTTTCCTCCTCTCCAGATACCCCTGCCTCCCTCTTCTCCAAATGCTTCTACCTTCCTCCCTTCCATACAACTATCTCTTTCTCCTTTCCACACGCCTCTGCCTTCCTCCTTTCCACACCTCTCTGCCTTCCGCCTCTCCAGATGTCCCTGCTTTCCTACTTTCCAGAAACCCTGCCTTCTTCCTCTCCAGATGCCCCTGCCTTCTTCCTCTCCAGATATCTCTACATTCCTCCTCTCCAGATGCCTCTGCCTTCCTCCTCTCCAGATGCCTCTGCCTTCCTCCTCTCCAGACGCTTCTGCCTTCCTTCTCTCCACATGTCTCTAGTTTCCTCCTCTCCAGATGCCCCTGCCCTCCTTCTCTCCAGACACCCCTACCTCCCTCTTCTCCAAACACTTCTGCCTTCCTCTCCTCCATACACCTCTGTCTTTCTCTTTTCCACACATCTCTGCCTTCCTCCTCTCAACACGTCTCTGCCTTCCACCTCTCCAAATGTCCTTGCTTTCCTCCTCGTCAGACGCCCCTGCCTTTATTCTCTCTAGATGCCTCTGCCTTACTCCTCTCCAGATGCCCCTGCCTTCTTCGCTCTCCAGATGCCCCAGGCTTCCTCCTCTCAAGATGCCCATGTCTTCCTCCTTTCCAGATGCCTCTGCCTTCCTCCTCTCCTGATGCCTCTGCCTTCCTCCTCTCCTGATGCCTCTGCCTTCCTCCTCTCCTGATGCCTCTGCCTTCCTCCTCTCCTGATGCCTTTGCCTTCCTCCTCTCCTGATGCCTCTGCCTTCCTCCTCTCCTGATGCCTCTGCCTTCCTCCTCTCCAGATGCTTCGGTTTTCCTCCTCTCCAGACGTCTCTGCCTTCCTCCTCTCCAGATGCCTCTACCTTCCTCCTCTCCAGACAACTCTGCCTTCCTCTTTTCCAGACACCTCTGCCTTCCTCCTCTCTAGACGCCTCTACCTTCCTCCTCTCCAGACGCCTCTACCGTCCTCCTTTCCAGATACGTCTGCCTTCCTAATTTTAAGATGCCTCTGCCTTCCTTCTCTCCACATGTCTCTACTTTCCTCCTCTCCAGACAACTCTGCCTTCTTCCTCTCCAGATGCCCCATGCTTCCTCCTCTCAAGACGCCCATGTCTTCCTCCTTTCCAGATGCCTCTGCCTTCCTCCTCTCCTGATGCCTCTGCCTTCCTCCTCTCCAGATGCTTCTGTTTTCTCCTCTCCAAACGCTTCTGCCTTCCTTCACTTCATAGGCGCCTGCATTCCTCCTCTCCAAATGCCCTTGCCATCCTCTTTGCTAGACGCCCTTGCCTTCCTCCTCTCCAGATGCCTCTGCCTTCCTCCTCTCCAGATGCCTCTGTCTTTCTGCTCTCCAGACACCTCTGCCTTTCTCCTTTTAAAGATGTCTCTGCCTTCCTCTTCTCCAGACGCCTCTACCTTCCTCCTCTCCAGACAACTCTGCTTTCCTCCTCTCTAAACAACTCTGCCTTCCTCCTCTCCAGACGCCTCTGCCTTCCTCCTCTCCAGACGCCTCTACCTTCCTCCTCTCCAGACGCCTCTACCTTCCTCCTCTCCAGACGCCTCAACCTTCCTCCTTTCCAGATACGTCTGCCTTCCTAATTTTCAGATGCCTATGCCTTCCTTCTCTCCACATGTCTCTACTATCCTCCTCTCCAGACACCCCTGCCTCCCTCTTCTCCAAACGCTTCTGCCTTCCTCCCTTCCATACAACTCTCTCTTTCTCCTTTCCACACACCTCTGCCTTCCTCCTCTTCGCACGCCTATGCCTTCCTCCTCTCCACACGTCTCTGCCTTCTGCCTCTCCAGATGTCCATGCTTTCCTCCTCTTCAGATGCCCCTGCCTTCCTCCTCTCCAGACACCTCTGCCTTCCTCCTCTACAAATGTCTCTGCCTTCCTCCTCACCAGATGCCTCTGCCTTGCTCCTCTCCAGATGGCTCTGTCTTCCTTCTCTCCCTCCAGATGCCTCTTCCTTCCTCTATTGTAGATGCCTCTGCCTTCCTCCTCTTCAGATGCCCCTGCCTTCCTCCTCTGCAGACACCTCTGCCTTCCTGCTCTCCAGAGGTTTATGTCTTTCTCCTCTCCAGACGCCTCTGACTTCTTCCTCTCCAGACGCCTTTGACTTACTTCCTCTACAGATGCCTATGACTTCTTCCTCTCCAGATCCCTCTGATTTCTCCCTCTCCAGACGCCTATGACTTCTTCCTCTCCAGATGCCTCTGATTTCTTCCCCTCCAGACACCCCTGCCTTCCTCCTCTCCAGACACCTCTGCCTTCCTCCTCTACAAATGCCTCTGCCTTCCTCCTCTCCAGATGCCTCTTCCTTCCTCTATTGTAGATGCCTCTGCCTTCCTCCTCTGCAGACGCCTCTGCCTTCCTCCTCTCCAGACGCCTCTGCTCATCCTCCTCTCCAGACGCTTATGCCCATCCTCCTCTTCAGATGCCTCTGCCTTCTTCCTCTGCAGATGCCTCTGCCTTCCTCCTCTCCAGATGCCTCTTCCTTCCTCTATTGTAGATGCCTCTGCCTTCCTCCTCTGCAGACGCCTCTGCCTTCCTCCTCTGCAGACGCCTCTGCTCATCCTCCTCTCCAGACGCTTATGTCCATCCTCCTCTTCAGATGCCCCTGCCTTCCTCCTCTGCAGACACTTCTGCCTTCCTGCTCTCCAGAGGTTTATGTCTTCCTCCTCTCCAGACGCCTCTGACTTCTTCCTCTCCAGACGCCTTTGACTACTTCCTCTCCAGACGCCTATGACTTCTTCCCCTCCAGACACCCCTGCCTTCCTCCTCTGCAGACTTTTATGCCTTCCCCCTCTACAGATGATTTTGCCTTCCTCCCCTTCAGACGCCTCTGCCTTCCTCCTCTCCAGACGCCTCTGACTTCCTCCTCTCCAGACGCCTCTGCCTTCCTCCTCTCCAGACGCCTCTGCCTTCCTCCTCTCCAGACTCCTCTGCCTTCCTCCTCTCCAGACGCCTCTGCCTTCCTCCTCTCCAGACGCCTCTGCCTTCCTCCTCTCCAGACGCCTCTGCCTTCCTCCTCTCCAGACGCCTCTGCCTTCCTCCTCTCCAGACGCCTCTGCCTTCCTCCTCTCCAGACGCCTCTGCCTTCCTCCTCTCCAGATGCCTCTACCTTCCTCCCCTCCAGATGCCTCTGCCTTCCTCCTCTACACGCCTCTACCTTCCTTTTTATCTAGATGCCTCTGCCTTTCTCCTCTCCAGACACCTCTGCCTTCCTCCTTTATAGATGCCTCTGACTTTCTCCTCTCTAGACGCTTCTGCCTTCCTCCTCTCTAGGTGGCTGTGCCTTCCTCCTCCGTAGATGCCTCTGCCTTCCTGCTTTCCAGATGCCTCTGCGTCATCATCATTATCATCATCGGACTCCACATAGATGTAACCTGTGATGATAATGGTCTTCCCTGAGCAGATGTAGATGATCTCCAGTCTCCATTGTTGGGGGGATGACCCAATATGACCACGGATTGTGGCGGCCTGGTACCTGGTACTTGGCTTTTCTAAGCAGTTACCCTATATTTCTCATCCTCTATATTTTTATACATGTCTTTATGTACAGTGTGCTTGATGGAGGATCACTTACCATCGGGGCCATCATTATATTTATTCTCCGTCATTATCTCTTTGGTGTTTTCATCATAGGACCCTAAAGAGATAGAATCTGAAAGAGAGAGAGTGGCACTATGAGTCTCCTCTCACAGTAATTCTCCTTCTTCTGTCCTCCCTCGGATGCCTCTGTATCCTCCATAAGTCTTTGTAGAGCACCAGGCAATTCAGTCTTTCTACAGAACCATCTGTCCTTTCTTTGAATTCTTTTTTCTCTTTTGGACTTCTTTGTCGTCTCCAGACACCTCTGTCCTCTCCCAAATCCTTTATCCCCTCTACACCCCTCTGTCTCCCCACATATTTCCAGATGCATCAGACCCCTTCGTCCCCTCCAGACATCTCCGTACCCTCCAGAGCCTTCAGTTTTTCTCCAGTCATTTATTTCCCCCTACAAATCCTCTGATCCCTCCAGTTGCCCCTTTTTTTTTAAACTCTTCAGTCCCCTCCAGTCAAATCTGTCATTTCCAGATTCTTCTGTCGCCTCCAAACCCTTTCACCTTTCAAGAGGCCTCTCTCTTTCTTTGGATTCTTCTGTACATCGCATACACATTTGCCTTCCTCCAGAATACTCTATTTCAAAATTCCACTGACCTTTTCATATCACTCTGGTCTGTTCAGACCCTTGTTAAGTTCCTTTGTCCCCTCCAGGTCCCTCTGTCCTCTTCAGATACTTCTGTTCTCCTCCAGGCCCTCTGTCTCCTACAGACCCCGCTATCCACTTCAGATACTTTAGTCATACTCCAGACAATTCTGCCCCCCTATAACTGGTCTTTCTTCTTCATACTTCACTTTCCCATTACAGAGACCTCTATTTCATCTATCACCTCCTAACACCTCTGTTGAAGGAGACTTTAATGTCTGTGTGGCGCCCCTGAGGCTTCCGTCGCCACAGAGACATTGCACTGCAGCCAGAGGTGTGATGTCCCATCCTGGGTAAGGAAAGGGGTGAATGCCGGTCCACAGGCAAATTCACACTCCACCCATTGTTAGGTACACACAGGGACCAGGGACAGTGGCCGCAACCCTCCCATGCTGCATGCTGGGAGGGGCCGTAAGACCCATCCCTGCTCCCATAGGGTGGTAGCTTAGCAACTGGGGAGTGGGAGGAGCCACCCGAGAGAGTAGTAAGGAAGGGCAGAGTGTAGTCAGATGAAGTTGGAGAAGAGAGAGAGAAGGAAGGAGTGTGATGAGGTCCGCGGGAGGCAGAGGAGAAGGAGAGACAGTAGGAAAGAGCTCTAGTCAGTCAGGAGCAAGAAGAAGAAAGCGACGCTTCCTGGTGAAGACCCTGGGACCCGGTAGGTCCAGGTGACACCAAGCAGAACAGAAGGGATTCCAGGGCCACGAAAAGCTTTCAGGCTAGTGGCCTGTTCTACAATAAGATTCGGTGGAGGGATCAAGCTGCACACAGGGGACGGTCCCTAGAAACTGGAGGAGGAAAAGTCAACTCCAAAAGTAAAAACCGAGGCCCAGGGAAAGCTGCAAGCTCCCCGGGCCACAGCCAACAGCAGAACCTCTAGAAAGGGGGTAAACTACTGACAGGCAAGCCCCTGGCCCGGAGGCTGTAGTGGAGGCCGAGCCAGGTTCAGCCAACAAGGGCAAGGCTTAAGGAGTCAGCTGAAGAAAGGAACACATAGAGGGGTGCATCGGCTTTTACCTCAGAACTTACCCGGGATCGGCGGAGGTCCCTGACGGTGGTCCCAGCAGTCCAAGAGCTCCTGTGCACCATAACCGGAAATTGTGAGTAAAGATCTTGAAACTGCACCCCCCTGGTGTTGTCTCCGTTATTTCACTGCATAGACTTCCAAAGTACATAGACACTTACAGGCGCCGACTGTTGCCCCGAGGCACCGCTCCACCTGTGGGGAGCAGTACCACAATTGCTGCTGTTCCATCACCCCGGAGGCCCCATACAGCAGCGGCGGCTTAATAGCCACAAACCACAGGTGGCGTCATGAATATTACAAACTTTAATCACCCCAAGACACTGCAGCCATATTAATTGTCTCCCGCCAGGGTCACGGAGTCGGGCCCTGCCACCAGTGACGACCCCCGGACTAGTCCGGCCCGGCACCGGGTGTCCCATAGCCCTGGGGTGGGCGAGTCAACTTTGGCGTCACGAACAGGATTTCGTGCCCGGACCCACCGGGTACTGTGCGCCTGAAAAGACTGTGTGTTTTACTGTTGAAAAACTGCCGCCACCATTAGCGCTACTAAGCGCGGGAAGAAGGGGGGCGTGCCTGAAGAAAGGGCGCGAAAGAAGCCCCACCCCCTTGGTCTTGACAAAAAGAGTGCAAAGCAGTGCCCGCTATGCAGAGCGGAGGAAAGAGAAATGGCGCCTAGAAAAGCTGGCCGGCTGGCTGAACAAGTCTAAATGCCAGACCAGCAGGCCAAGAAGATGTACTGGATAGTGAGCGGAGCGGTGCCAGCTGTGATGGGCTGGGTGCCAGTCTGGCGCCAAGCGCTGGTACAGCCCCCTCGGCCCCACCTCCAAAAGGGGAAAGGGTGCAGCCGAGTGGCGGGGTCGAGCACCCGAGCAGAGCAGCAGCAAGCGGGAACCAGGCAGGAACCATGGCCGAGCAGCTGCAGCCGAGCACCCCAGGGAGCCGACAGATGGATCCCCTGCTGGACCTGCTCCGCAAGGAAGTGGAGCTGCTCACCCGGAGGCTGAGTGGACTCAGAGAGGAGGTGGAGAAGCGGATCGAGCGTGAAGCTGGAGGGGCGCGTGCCGAGGAGGAGCGGGCGGCACCCGAGGTGGTGGGCCATCGAGAGCAGGCCGTTGTAGTACACCCAGGTAAGCGATACGCCGCCCCTGTCCGTCCAGACCCAGGGCACTATGGAGCGCCACCGCCCAGCCCTCCTGCAGGCTTGCAGAAGGCGTCCGCAGACCGCACCGAGGCCACCGCAGCCCCCGGCAGTGCAGTCGGCTCCCTGATCCCCGAGGGCCCCGATGACCTGGTAGGCCCCGTGCCGAGCCCTCCTATCAACCTGCTGGGCGCGTGCTCACCGGGGGTAAATTGGGATGCCGCTCCGGTCCGCGACCTGGGACTGGCCGGTCCTCTGCGCCCTGTCGAGACCCCGCTTGCCACTGAGATCACCTGTGCACGTCAGATAGAGCGGTTCCAGCAAGAGCGGGAGCTCCGGGAGGAGAAGCGGAGAGCAGTGGGAGGCGTCCAACCTGGCCTCAAAAGCAAAAATCCGGCAGGCCCGCAAAGGATCCCAGGGCCCAGTCAGAAGGGGCCAGGTGATCGATTTTAGACAGGAAGGCGGCTGGGGCTTTATCCGAGAGCCCGGCCTAGGCAAAGACGTGTTTGTTGCCCGCCGTGATATTGAAGAACACCTGACCAGAGGCCACCCAGGGCGCGATGTTAAGCCTGGTAACACGGTGGAATACACCATGCTGATGGGGAGCCGTGGCTGGTATGCCCTGAGTGTCCATATCTTGCGGGAGGAGGCAGCCCCAGAAGAGCCAGAGTGGCGCCGCACCATGCCAGCGTGCAGTACCGCCTCAGCAAGCAGTCCCACTCCAACCCAGGCTGCAGCGCCCCGCAGCAGCCTGGCCACCAACACCCAGGAGACCCAAACCATGATCTCCTCGGCCTATCTGTTGCCTGGAGCAATGCCGAAGTGGGATCCCCGCATCTACCCCCGCAAATAGAAACGTAAAGAAGATGCTGAACTGTACATAGACCCTGTCTGCCCCTCGTCATTTCTGAAGATTTTCCCTTTTGTGCTGCCCCTATGTTCTTTTTGAAGACGTCACCCATCCTGAATGTTCTGCCCCTTGTGCTTTTCAAAGAAGTCATCCCCCTTGTTTGTATGTCATGTTGGCCAGGCCACTGGACTTAGGGGCTGGCTATTGCTTTCCCCCCCAAGTTAATATGTTTCAAAGACGTTTTGGGCCACTGGACTATGTGTGGTCAGAAGATCCCCATGTACATAGTTGCACCTGTTGTGCCCCCTACCAGAATTATGGTAGAAATGCCCCAAACTGTGCAATGGACTGGAAATGCACACAAGAATTTTAGAATTTTATAAGAATGTTTGCAACGTTTAAGAAAATGTGCCTCCCATAAAGGGAAGAAAAGTTTTAAAGTTTTACTGTTGCATATGCACACAAAAATGTTTTTGCAGTTTCTTCCACTTTTCTGTTGTTTCAGCCCGCGGATGTGCTGGGATTTGCTGTGGGGGAGTGTGGCGCCCCTGAGGCTTCCGTCGCCACAGAGACATTGCACCCCAGCCAGAGGTGTGATGTCCCATCCTGGGTAAGGAAAGGGGTGAACGCCGGTCCACAGGCAAATTCACACTACACACATTGTTAGGTACACACAGGGACCAGGGACAGTGGCCGCAACCCTCCCATGCTGCATGCTGGGAGGGGCCGTAAGACCCATCCCTGCTCCCATAGGGTGGTAGCTTAGCAACTGGGGGGTGGGAGGAGCCACCCGAGAGAGTAGTAAGGAAGGTCAGAGTGTAGTCAGATGAAGTTGGAGAAGAGAGAAGGATGGAGTGTGAGGAGGTCTGCTGGAGGCAGAGGAGATATAAAATATAGGTCAGGTAAAAGGAAAACCGGTTTAAATGCCGCGCTAAAAACCACTGATGTTGTAGATGAAAAAGATTTCCTTTATTTCATAACTCTACGCGTTTCAGAGACATCTCCGTCTCCTTCCTCAGGAAAAATAAATCATATTTATCATATATATCATATATCATATATATCATATATATCATAAATGATTAATCATAATCATATGATTTATTTTTCCTGAGGAAGGAGACGGAGATGTCTCTGAAACGCGTAGAGTTATGAAATAAAGGAAATCTTTTTCATCTACAACATCAGTGGTTTTTAGCGCGGCATTTAAACCGGTTTTCCTTTTACCTGACCTATATTTTATATACTGCATTCCGGGGCCGCTGCTAAACCACAAAAAGGCACTCACATGCGATCATAAGGAGTTGTGACTTTCACAACCCTACCAGGTGAGTGTACCTCTTTCTGTCTCTCTACCCTCATACCGGGTAAGACCCTATTGCGCTTTTTCCCCCTACAGGAGGCAGAGGAGAAGGAGAGACAGTAGGAAAGAGCTCTAGTCAGTCAGGAGCAAGAAGAAGAAAGCGACGCTTCCTGGTGAAGACCCTGGGACCCGGTGGGTCCAGGTGACACCAAGCAGAACAGAAGGGATTCCAGGGCCACGAAAAGCTTTCAGGCTAGTGGCCTGTTCTACAATAAGATTCGGTGGAGGGGTCAAGCTACACACAGGGGACGGTCCCTAGAAACTGGAGGAGGAAAAGTCAACTCCAAAAGTAAAAACCGAGGCCCAGGGAAAGCTGCAAGCTCCCCGGGCCACAGCCCACAGCAGAACCTCTAGAAAGGGGGTAAACTACCGACAGGCAAGCCCCTGGCCCGGAGGCTGTAGTGGAGGCCGAGCCAGGTTCAGCCAACAAGGGCAAGGCTTAAGGAGTCAGCTGAAGAAAGGAGCAAATAGAGGGGTGCATCGGCTTTTACCTCAGAACTTACCCGGGATCGTCGGAGGTCCCTGACGGTGGTCACAGCAGTCCAAGGGCTCCTGTGCACCATAACTGGAAATTGTGAGTAAAGATCTTGAAACTGCACCCCCCTGGTGTTGTCTCCGTTATTTCACTGCATAGACTTCCAACTACATAGACACTTACAAGCACCAACACTTGCCCCGGGGCACAGCTCCACCTGTGGGGAGCAGTATCACCATAGCTGCCAGTCCATCAGCCCCGGAGGCCCCATACAGCAGCGGTGGCTTAATAGCCGCAAACCACAGGTGGCGTCACAAATATTATAGACTTTAATCACCCCCAAAGCAGCCATATTAATTGACCCCACCAGGGTACGGATTCGGGCCCAGCCACCACTGACGACCCCCGGACTAGCCCGGCCCGGCACCGGGTGTCCCATAGCCCTGTGGTGGGCGAGTCATCTGCTCCTTACTCCTTTGTGCCCTCAATTTCTCTTTTTCCTTTGTAAGATTCTTCTGTCTTCTCCCAGACACATCTGTAGCAGCCAGGTGCTTTATTTACTCCATACTCCACTTTCTTCTCTAGGATTCTCTGTCATGTTTATGAATCATCACAATTGTGACCCTAGTTCATTGAAGGTGAGGGGCATCGATGTCATCCATGGAGGCAAGAGGGGTGGAAACCTTAAAAACCTTTTGGCCCGCTGTGAGGCAAGGTGGATTGCCGTCCTGGGAACCCTCACCCCAAAAGGCCTCAATGAGAACATTAGTTTCTCATCCTTTTTATGATGATTTTTCTGCAGTCTTTTTCAGTTTCTTCCCCTCGGGCTTTTTTTCAATTTTTCTTATAAATTCTCTTTTATTTTTCACTTTTCTTCCTCTTTTTCCTGGATGTTTCTTGATTTTATTAACCTTTTTTATTAATTTCTTATTATTTTTTCTTTTTTCAGATTTATCTTATTCATTCTTCACTTACCACGATTTGTGTGCCTTGTCTTGGCTACCATCATATTATGATACCGACTGCATTTGAGGGCTTGATATTTCTACGGACATGAAAATATTCTGTGACTCCGGACTAATTACCGTTCTCATCATATGTTTTACTGTTATTAATAATCTCTATTTCTGGTATTTTAGTCAATTATGTCTGCTACCTTCTTTCATGTCTGTGTCTTCACTTCCATCATAATACACTGCCTGTGCGCGTGCGCTCATGCTCCTCTTCCCCCACCCTCCGTCTCCGGTGTCCTTAGGGCCTCTGCGCGTGCGCGGTCGTCATGGCTGTTGCCGTGCCGCCCGCGCATGCGTGGTGCGCCCGGACGGCCGGATCCGGAGGATGGGGAGGGGGGTACCATGCACGCATGCGCCGCCTCAGCAGTGCTTTAAGACGCGATCAGCTGATCGCGATTATGACATTAGCTGGTGAGTTTAAAACAGTGCACACCGCATCCTGGGATAACTATTCTTTTCTTCCCCTGATGAAGCTGGTGGTTACCTCACTCTTGTGAAACGTACGTAGGGTGTTTTCTCTGGTCCCAGGATCCATGGTTTGCTGATCTTCTTTGATGCCTGTATTTGTGTTTTAATACTTATGTGAATACTGGTCTGTGCACCTTTATTGTGAGGCGCCGGTTACACTATGAGCACTTTAGCTCTGGCACGCACATCCAGTTCTTGTTTACATCTCTTTTAAACACACAGGCACTTTATTTATGTTATTTATTCTATATATGTCCGTTATTTTACTTATTTATTGGGCTTTGTGCAATTTCATTGTATTTATTGTCCCTGTACTTATCGGACATTCCTGTATACTCTTGGCCTTTAACCATTGTTTCTGGGACCCTCTTTCACGTTCCCTCTCCACTCTCTTTCTTTTAACCCCCTGGTTTTTTTTTTAATTGCCACAGTTATCAATAAAATCATTTTGCAAGCATTATACTCTTGTTTATCCAGTTTTTTCATTGTTTTCGAGCATGCTTTTTGCTCCTTAATGAATTAAAGGGGCATACTATATGTAATCCCTATGGAAATCGTTATTTATTTTTGCCTCTTCAAACATCCCTGCTTTCCTCCTCGTCAGACGCCCCTGCTTTCCTCTTCTCCAGACGCCCCTGCCTTCATCCTCTCCAGATGCCCCTGCCTTCCTCCTCTCCTGTTGCCTCTGCCTTCCTCCTCTCCAGATACTTCTGTTTTCCTCCTCTCCAAATGCTTCTGCCTTCCTCCACTTAACACGCGCCTGCATTCCTCCTCTCTAGACGCCCTTGCCATCCTCTTCGCCAGACGCCTTTCCCTTCCTGCTCTTCACACGCCTCTGCCTTCCTCCTCTCCACACGTCTCTGCCTTCTGCCTCTCCAGATGTCCCTGCTTTCCTCCTCTTCAGATGCCCCTGCCTTCCTCCTCTCTAGATGCCTCTGCTTTCCTCCTCTCCAGATGCCCCTTCCTTCATCCTCTCCAGATGCCCCTTGCCTTCCTCCTCTCCAGATGTCTCTGCTTTCCTCCTCCCCAGATGCCTTTGCCTTCCTCCTTTCCAGATGCCTCTGCCTTCCTCCTCTTCAGATGCTTCTGCCTTCCTTCTCTCCAGATGCTTCGGTCTTCCTCCTCTCCAAATGCCTCTGCCTTCCTCCACTTCATATGCGCCTGCATTACTCTTCTCCAGACGCACCTGCCCTCCTCCTCTCCAGACGCCCTTGCCTTCCTAACTAGACGCTTTTGCTTTCCTCCTCTCCAGATGCCCCTGCCTTCCTCCTCTCCAGACGCTTCTACGTTCCTCCTCCCCAGACACGTCTGTTTTCCTCCTTTCCAGATGCCTCTACCTTCCTCCTCTCCAGACGCCTCTGACTTCCTCTTCTCCAGGCGCTTCTGCCTTCCTTCTCTACAGACTCCCTTGCTTTCCTCTTCTCCAGACGCCCCTGCCTTTGTCTTCTCCAGACGTGTCTTCCTTCCTCCTGTCTAGATGTGACTGCCTTCCTCCTCTCTAAACGCCGCTGCCTTCCTTCTCTCCAGACACCCCTGCCTCCCTCTTCTCCAAACGCTTCTGCCTTCCTCCCCTCTATACACCTCTGTCTTTCTCCTTTTCACACACCTCTGCCTTCCTCCTCTCCACACGCCTCTGCCTTCTTCCTATCCACATGTCTCTGCCTTCCGCCTCTCCAAACATCCCTGTTTTCCTCCTTTTTAGATGCCCCTGCCTTCCTCCTCTCCAGACGCACCTGCTTTCTTCCTCTCCAGATGCCCTTGCCTTCCTCCTCTTCAGACGCCCCTGCCTTCCTCCTTTCCAGATGCCTCTGCCTTCCTCCTTTCCAGATGCCTCTGCCTTCCTCCTCTCCAGATGCCGCTGCCTTTCTCCTCTCCAGATGCTTCTGTTTTCCTCCTCTCCAAACGCTTCTGCCTTCCTTCACTTCATACGCGCCTGCATTCCTCCTCTCCAGATGCCCCTGCCATCCTCCTCTCCAGACGCCCTTGCCTTCCTCCTCAGATGCCCCTGCCTTCCTCCTCTCCAGACTTCTCTTCCTTCCTCCTCTCCACACGCCTTTGCCTTCCTTCTCTCCAGATGCCTCTTCCTTGTGTCGTGGGTGGGGAGGACGCCGCCGCTGCTGTGCTCTCGCTAACGCTCAGGTCCGGCGCTGCTGCAGCTGCTGCTGCTGCTCGGTGTCTCGAGCGGTGGGCCAGATCCGGGGACTCGAGCGGCGCTCCTCGCCCG